>NC_134953.1:1205300-1506000 GCF_965638725.1 Aptenodytes patagonicus
TGAAGCAGAACGTGGTGCAACCTGACATGGTGAAAAACAACCCCACAAATCTGAGCTGAAATGATGTGGCAGATGATACACTGAAATACACATTGGTTTCAAAAGCAAATGCAGTAATGTACTGACCCTCTAGAAGTGACCCTCTAGAGAGAGAAAATATTAGGTGATCTTTCATTCTCTCTCTGGCAATAAGTTATGTCTCTTTACACCAAATTTAAGAACTGTCAGGGAATCCATTGCTGAATGATCTCATCGACAACAGGTTAACAACAAAGACTGATGGGATGATGACTGCTAGCCTCAATAACGCGCTCTATTATAGGCATAAGCACACGGGTCGAAAGACTCAGTCCAAAACTATGGATTCTGTGTTGAGGGTATGGATAAATAAATCTCTCCCAACACTTCAGAATACTTTCGAAGCTGCTCTTATCACTGTAATTATTGGTTTCCACAGACCAAAAAAACATAAGCACTATGGAAAGAGCAGGTCCCATCCAGTGTATAAAGACCTATAGTTTCTGATAGATATAAAAATATGAGAATGAGTTTAACATAGTCAAATCATGTTATTTATAAATAAATTCACATGCATATGCATGTACACATAAATAATCAAGCATTCCTCAAACACACTTTTAAAGCGTGTCTATGTGGCTACCTAACTTCAACAGGATTTACAACTCATTGAAAAACTAAAAAATTAAAAGAATTGGTTCTATAAAGGTATGGAAAAACTGGGAGCATTTTTGAACAAAAGCAATTTTAAAATACTTTATTAAAATCAGAAAATACAAAGGATAAAATAAATAATCCTTTGTAGTCAATGCTTTTTCCTAATTTTTAGTCAATGCTAATTACTGATTCAGACAACTTAAATTGGGATGTCCAAACTGGAGAAAAAAAAACTTGAAATCGTGCAAAGAAAACACATTTTCATTATTTTTTTAAAATTTTTTCTTAAAGTAGCAAATATTGCAAACTGGGCAGACATACGTTGACAAATCTGTAGAAAGCAAAGAGTGCTTAGGTTTAACGTCATCTTTCATGAATACTTTGTGTCATACCTATGTATAACAACCTGAAGAGAAATTTGCACGTAAAAAAAATCAAGTTAGCAATGCACTCTTGATCTAGTAGTCTAGCTGAACTAAGTCCCTTAAAAAGCTTATCAACAGTGTTGTGTTTCTAAGGCTGGAGATTAGTTCCATTTTACTAGTACCGCAGAACTTGCAAAACACAATAAGGCTGTAGGGTTTGATGTACTGAAAGGGCTCTCCAATAAATACAAGGGTTAAAATGAAACAAGCAAGGAAAAAGATGTCAAATGTTGGTAAAGTTTGCACTAAGTGCCTGTTTAGTACAAAGATCAATGTGCTGACTGAAGCTGTGCGGTAATGAAATACAAAGTGCCTGCCTGTCAATGCACAGAAAACTAGGGAAAAATAATTCCAGAGATAAAAACAAACATTTTTCATTTACTTTTCAATTTATTTAATGTACTTAAAATTACAGAAAAGCTCTGGAGATAAAAGTGAGATGCCTGCTTTCAAAACATCACTGGTCATTACTGCTCTTCTGGGAAGATCAACATCCGAAAAAGCATCTGCATCTTAAATTAATTTGGTTCTTTTCTCCTAAATGTTTTCCAGAAAGACATGTATGCAATAGGAATAATATTTACCTCTAAAAATGAAAAAAATATATATTGAAGATAAAAAAATACGTATATTGAAGCAGTTTATTGTATACCCTGACAAAACTAATTTAAAATGTCCCAAAAGAAAATAAAAATTAAGTAAAATAAAAGCAGTTTTATATTTTAACTCATGATCAAGGTATGAATTTCTTTTTTTTCCCATGGAGCGAACAGGTCCAACTGACCCAAATGTTTATTAGCAGCAGATCTGTCTTGTCACAACAAAAACAGCATTTCTGGAGTTTCAACTCCTTGTTAATGTCTGAAGATCCTAGTGTCTCTGTATTTCTGCTGGAGAGGAATTACCAGCAAAAACTATTTCTCACTTTCGTGAAAGAAAAACATTAACAGTTTTTAGAGCATTTTGCAGCCTAGAAATGACCAAGATCTCAATTATTCTGAAATACATTGTAGCTGTTTTCTCATCAGCCCTCACTTGTGAGAAATCATTAGTGGATGCAGAGAAATGTCCCATGGAAATACCAAAACTCAGGCCTTCTTGCAGGGTCCTGCACCTGGGTCAGGGCAACCCCCAGTCTCAACACAGGCTGGGGGATGAAGGGATTGAGAGCAGCCCTGCCGAGAAGGACCTGGGGGTACTGGTGGATGAAAAGCTGGACATGAGCCAGCAATGTGCACTTGCAGCCCAGAAGGCCAGTCGAATCCTGGGCTGCATCCAAAGCAGCGTGGCCAGCAGGTCGAGGGAGGGGATTCTGCCCCTCTACTCTGCTCTGGTGAGACCCCCCCCTGGAGCACTGCGTCCAGCTCTGGAGCCCTCAGCACAAGACAGACACGGACCTGTTGGAGCGGGTCCAGAAGAGGGCCACAAAAATGATCAGGGGGATGGAACACCTCTCCTATGAAGAAAGGTTGAAAGAGTTGGGGTTGTTCAGCCTGGAGAGGAGAAGAGAAGGCTTCGGGGAGACCTTACTGCAGAAGAAATTTTTTACGCTGAGGGTGGTGAAGCACTGGCACAGGTTGCCCAGAGAGGTGGTGGATGCCCCATCCCTGGAAACATTCCAGGTCAGGTTGGACGGGGCTCTGAGCAACCCGAGCTAGTTGAAGATGTCCCTGCTTATTACACTAGATGACCTTTAGAGATCCTTTCCAACCCAAACTATTCTATGATTCTTCAGGGCTACCACTGTGAAACTGGAAACAGACTATATCCGTTTGTGTGGTCAATTTGCATTGAATCCATATAATTCATAACGATCTTTGACAGAGGAGAGGAAAGCTGTGGAAAAGATACCCTTTTTACCATGATCTAGAGTCATTTTTCCATGATCTGATCTCCACCATTTGGGTTTGCCAGCACTCCTTCTGGAGCCTTCTGATACTGCACAAAACCAAATCCCTCCCCTGATGCCAAACCCTTTCTCCAGCATTGCAGCACAAAGCAGAGCGCTGTCAGTGGTGGCGCAGCCCTTTCACTCCCAAGGGACAGACACATCCCCCACTGTCCAGGCATAATGTTGTTCAGAAGATGCTAATAAACAAATTATCCTTCAGAACGTTATAAAACGATTCCTGCCCTGATACACTCTTAATAACAAGACCAAAAAAAAAACCAAACCCTGCCCTCCTGCTGTCCTCCTTCACTCCTTTCACTAATAGATGCCTTCCATTAAAAAAATCTTCAGTCACGAGAAGAAAATAGGAAGATTAATTAAACATTTGCTATCTAAACGAGTCCCACTCTCAAAAGAAAACATAATCACTTTTATGCAGGAAACCTCTTTGTGTAAACTTATTAAACTTTCAATCATCAGTATACAAGGACATGAGAGAAAAAGAGTGTTATCTGAAGCAGAATTACCTTCCAGTCATAATGTTTTGCCATATAAGTGTCTGAGTGCAATGAAACAGAGACCAATACAATGTGAACTCAAAATTAATACGGCATGATAGGACCGAGATTCTGTAATTATTGCCCTTTTAATGCACATTGGGTAGCAGAAACAAGTTCTCAATTATCAAAACGTCTCGGGGGGTGGGAACTAGCTTAGCCATCTTCATTCTACTGTATTACACTTCTTACGTCTCTGCTGGCCTGTATACTTTTTGTCAACTGCCTTAATAGTGATACGAAACACTGCACATTACAGAAAGAAAATTGGGGGGAGACTCTTATTTTTTTTTTTTTAAACTTCCCAGCAGTAAACAAAACTGTTTAAAAGGGAAGACCAGCACAGCAAGGTAATGTCTCTTCATAGGTGGATTGTCTCCCGAGCACTCATTCTTCTAATATACAGACATTCAGGTGGAAGTCCTTCAAAGTGTGATTAAATACACATTAAAATATTCTCCTACCTCACAACTTTCAAACATCTTAACATCATATTTAATTTTTATCTTTCAATTTAACATAGGACACATGTTAATCTCTGAAACGAAGTTGAATTTGACCTTGAGACAAGTACTTCAGTTAATTTTACTTCAGTATCGTGTAGGTTACAACATATTTTACCTTGACTATCATGAGGATTTACAGCCAACCATTTCCAATATTTATCAGCTTGTCTGACTTTAATTATAATAAGCATGGAGCTAACTTCAAATACCACATCTATCAGATTAAGTTCTCAGAAGCTCTCAGCAAAGTCCAAGCATGAATGCTAACTAACGTAAGATAGTCTTCCTTGCACTACCCATTTTATATCATGCGTTAATAACAGAGTGTTGACTGAACTAGGAGAAGTCAGGGAGAAGAAACTTCATACATCCACTGTATGGTGAAGACAGCGATAACAGGGCTGTCTTAACCTTGGGAAGCCCCTGATAACCCAGTGCTTGGCATACACTATGTTCCATGATGGAAATCATAGATTTTCCATTTCATATACCAGAGGAACAGAGAGGAAAAAGCAAGAACAGAAGAAAATCCTACGAGGTGGTCAGCTCACAGTACTTAAACACACAAACTCCTCCGGGTTTGCCAGGTACTTTATGTTCGCGAATCAAATCACATTACCTACATAGCCTGACCTTGCCAAAATAATTCACTCTCCAGAACAGACCAAACACAACAAATTTAATCTGGGTAGCAGAATGGTAAAGAAAGCTACCAGGGCTACACAGAAACGAAGTTATAACTTGAAAAGCTTTATAGCTCTAACAAAAACAGGCACAACTCATCTCCAGGGGTTTTTGTGGTGGTGGTTTTTTTCCATGTATACTTGCAAAGACGGTATACATAGCTAACATTTGTCCTGTGTGCACACAAAGGAACTAGCACAAGCAATTATACACAGTTTCAGTGAAGATATGTTCCTATAAAGCCTGAATGTCATGCATTAGTCCCTGCCCTCCAACGTAGTAGCACTGACTTACTTGGGAACCTGGAAAGCTAGGTGTTGATTTGCAAAAAAAAAAAAAATTTGCATTTTTTTTCCCCAGAAGATTCACCTTTTTTAATGTGTCTAAATGACACCAAACGAAACTCCTATTCCTACAATATTTTTTCTACGCTACCTCTGTATTTAAAGCTGAATTTCTCATTACAGACTCCAGGTAACTGACATTCATCGATATAAGCACAAACTGCCTTTGCTCTTCGTTTACGCAGATGCATACACATTTGTATGTATATTGCTCTTTATATGTGTGTGCATAAGTAATGTATATATGTATTACACACTTATATGCAACACGAGAACGTGAACACAAACACAAAAATGCACCCTTTGAAATAGTCTAAGCACATATGTTCATCGGTGTTGTGTGCATATGGGTTTATCCCATTTTTCTCCTATCCCTTACTGATCCTCAAACGTTACCAATTAGTCTCAGCAACAGGTGGCTAGCTGTAAGGACAGACATGCAAAATAAACAGCACTTTCTCAAAAAGCTGGCTCTGCTTTGTTAGCTGCTGTGTCACAGCACCAGCAGCCGCTATCAGAGAGGCATGTCCCTAATTGTGAAGACTGCAGGGAAAGGAAGACAACCAGCTCCTGATTAGCCCCCTGATTAATGTTACCCAAATGACTCCACAGCTTTTCATGTCGGGAGGGAAAGCTCACGAGCAGAAGGAGGACAGAGCCGTAACACAGTCCACAAGATTTACGTTCCAGTGAAGCCTCTGAAGCAATGTGTGATCACAAAAGGAGAAAGGCAGATCATTTGGAAGGCTCTGACACGCAAGCCTCAGCAACTAAAGTGAGATATAAGCCTCGCTGCATAGTGTGACGGTAGTTATGGCTTCTTACCAATTACTTCTAATAGGGGCGGCTCCATTTCCCCATTGCTGGGTGAAGCAAGTAGAGAGACAAAGACTGTACCTTAAATAGACACACTAACTGCAAAGTGTGTGGCTGTCAGATGAACCACAAATGAACACAGAAGCCACTTCAAACTTAATACATACTGATCTAACTTCCTCACCCTTAAAATCAGGAGAACAAAACTGCCTGTAAGTACATTGAGGCCCCTCCTGAAGCTTGTACCTTGGAAAAAAACAACCACTGGTTCAATAATCCCTTGTCTTATTAAGCACTTTGGGTCAAAGTGTCAAAGAGAGGAGGAAGAGCCTTCTCCAACACAAACGCTAACAAATACAACCCCTATTACGAAGTAATAATCAGACTTTCTTTTCGAAACTGATGATAAAATAGGGCCATACCACCTTTTCTCTAAAAGTAAGAATTCACAAGAGGCTTGTTCGAAATGTATGAACAACTAGATTTTAGGTTGGCTTCTGTTACTACCATTTTAATAAGAAACATTAGGGGCTGGACTTCAGCTCAATCCTCACCATAGCCATCAACTTCCTTTGTGATAAATATTTATCACTTTTAAAAAGCAAACAAATCTAAAACTGCCCCCACACACACTACCTGACACCTGAACATTTTGGACATTGGAGAGCAACAGAAAAGCTGTGGAAAAGTCACAGTAAGAGGGGTGTGAACATTGCTTGGTCCTAGTATTAGATTTAGAGCTGCTGCAGTCCATGTGATAAATGGAAGGTTATAGGCCATGCATGCAAACCTGACTGATGAGGGCCAAGTGCAAACTACTCTGATGGATAAGAACAAGGTACATTAAAGTCTGATTGACTGATTGGGGTCAGGATTAACATGATTGATGAGGACATTTACATGCAAACATGGTTGGTAGGAGTATATATAAATCCTTCTCCATGAGGATCTGCAGTCTCCTGAGACATTAAACTGATATATGGAAGATTCCCTTAAATTCCAGTAAAATTAAGTTTTGCCACATTTTTTAAAAAGGTCTTAGTAAAAACATATTCAAAAGACAAAATAGTCACTGGACCAAGCACTTAGATGACATTAAAAGCCAATGAAACTTGGTCATCTCCCTGCCATTGGACCTCCAAAAACTTCTCCTTGAGAATTAAATAAAGTTCAAAGCATAGAGGTGAAGCATCTTGCCAGCTTCTGTGGTCTTTAAGTTTAAGGACTATTTTGGCTTCATTTTGTTTTAAACATATGACATTTCATATCAACAGGTCAAGTTCTGAAAGAGCCACCCCACAATAAGACAGGCTGTAGGGAGATTCTGGTGCCTGACAACATGGCTACGTCCTACAGAAGATTTTCTAATGAAAAACTTGCTTATAGATGCATTTACATGTTTCAAATAAATAAACTAGGTAATAACATCACACATTGCCATTTCTATACAATTACCACAATAATTAACAGCAATAAACACTAACTGTTTAAAATCCTTCTTTCAGATCATTATCACCAGAGTCTTTCCTTTTTCCTTAAAATAAATAAATAAAAAAGGATATTCTTCCCTAACAAAGCATCTCTTTAGCACATAAAGAATTAGCTAAATAAAAAGCAGCCATCCTCCCACCCAAGACATATGGGAAAACAAAGTTATTTGCATATATCCCCACAGGTCTCCTTTTGCTTGCCAATTTCCAGTCTTTAAATCATTATTAAGGAAAAAAAACATTTTGCTGCTGATTTTTGTTAGCATGTTTTGCTAAAGAGAATACTCAAATCAGTATCAATTCCTCAGCAGCATTTCAACCAAGGGATTTTTTTTTTTTTTTTCCAGTTAGGCGGGTGACATAAATAAGAACATTCAGGTATACATTGATCTAAACATCTCCAGAATCACTCACATTTACACACAAAAGCCATAGGTATTCTTACCGCATCATATTCTAATAAATCCATGGCAAAAAAAGTGTCCCTATAGATTCTGTTGGAGCAATACTTGAAAAAGAGCAGTGAGAACAAATAAGAGGAAATTTGACTAAGCTTTTTGTTTTCTAAACAATCGTTCAGAATCCCCAGATGGTTCTCCTGATGTTCTAACACTTAAGCTTTCATCGTTATTAAGAAACAAAGATCTAATTAGCTATTGTTTTGCTAGATAGCAAGGGTAATCTTTCTTCCTACATTAATATTAAAAACCTGCAATGAAAATGCACTCCTCTCCTGCAAAGGGTCAGAGCTTCTCAAATACTGCCCCTGCCCCAGATGATTATTAGTTTTGTGAGGATTTTCCTTTCCCTCAGGTGGCACTGCCAGCGCTTCCACAGCAGAAGGGTCTCAAATTTGTCTGGTTTTACTATGAAGTGATTAATGGCCACAGTGCACAGAAGAATTAATTTCATGAAGTCCCAAGTGAAGGAAAAGGCCACCTTCAGAGGAATTAAAAAAAGAAGTGAACAAGAGAAAGGTAGATCTTGCTTTAACCACGACCAAATTCAAATTTTTTTTGGCAGACCATAAGACAGCACAGTGACTACTGTAGACCGAGGTTTTTAGAACTCTTTTAGAGATGGTTTACTCCATCCCAATCCATTATACAAAATAACAATGAGGCTTCCTGACATTAGCTGAGGAAGATGAAACACAGAAGATTAACACACAAAAGGGATTAAACACTGGAACGTTAGAAACAAACCCTTCCCTGAGCAACGGCAGTCATGAGTCCTGTAACTTTGTGTCTGATGTTTGGATTACCTCATGTTTAACAATGTCTGATTAAAGCTTTTAGTACCCTTGAATCTTTTATAAGACCCTTTTCTTTTGGGATTCCCTGGTGTCGAACCTAACCGAGCGCCTGCTGCTGCTGGGTTGATTCTTTGCTGTCTAATAGTTTGCAGTTGAGTTCACAGTGCAACCTTTGCACAGCAGGAATTTGGAGCGCTCTCTTGTATTGACCACCTATTTTTTCAAAACGTATAGAAAAGGCTTGAGGCCTCTGCCATATTAGATTTATTTGAAACTGGTCAACAAGATCAACATTATTCAGAACACAAGCAGACTGACAGATGATCTCACACATACAGAGTGTAATCACAGATGCCGTATTTTTTCAGGAACCAAGTAAAATTCAGCACAAACTGAACAATTCAGTCCTTGCGTACGTGTAGACAGCCCATTCTGCACACAGCTATATGTGTTTTGATTTGAGGTTATATTTAGCCTTTACAGTCCCTGTATTCAGTCTAAAGATAGAGCACTTGGCATGTGCTTGCGTTTTGCAGGATAGGAGCCGATACTGTTTCACGGGCCTCTGGCATGGGTGGTATCAGGCTCTGTTGCTCAAAAGTGCCTCATGCAGGTGTTTCCTCACATCAGGCAGACCTTTCTGCGGCAGTATTCAAACCCAGGAGTCATTCTGAGTATTTTAGATAGGCTATAAATTCTCCAGTTCCATTCCTGTGATTACTCATTTATATCTGGATTTCAAGGAGACTATTCGCTCATTTAAAGTTACACTGGTACATCAGTTCTTGCATAATTAGAGAAAAAGAAGGTAATAAAGTTTTCATCTTTATTTTTTTATTATTTAAGCCAACCCAATCCAGATTCTTTAACTTAAACAAGAAAATAGGTCTCAGTCTACAAAACAAACTTCCTTCTCTCCTTCCCCCCAAAAGTGAAGTTTTAGTTAATTTTTACACTGTATTTTTTTAAATGTACTGCAATGAAGTTGCTGAGTTAGTGAAATTAAGCCCTTCTATCACCTTCACTACACGAGCTAAGCTCATAAAGGGAAGCAGACAAATCTCACTGTTAGCTTTGTAATTTTCTCTCTTGCCACTTAAGTCTAGTAAGAACTTTTTCAATCACATCATGTTATAAACCATCAAATGATCTTCTGATGCAACTGTCTGAAGAGGCCCTAAATAAATTATTGTTGACATAACCAAAAAACATTCAAGATTTCTATTATTGCTAATTAGCTAATTTCCTGTCTATTACCACTGCACAGCAGAAGTTACTAAACCAGATCCAAAGTGAACTGGCTGAATTATAGTAATCCAAACAGGAAAAGGACGGTCTGAGATTCCACCAAAACCCACTTCCATTCCCTAGTGACATGACATTACTGCCATCACACCAACGTAACGTCTCCCCGCAGCCAGTCCGTGGTTACTGAGAGGGTGGCTGCACCTGCCAAGCTCACCTGTCTCTGGGGTTCCAACCCCTTCTGCTACCGTGATTTGGAATTTTGTTCCTTTCTAATGGTGTAAGTAGGATTTGAGAGAAAGAAAACTTAAATACATCTGTCATCAGTACTCAGTCAACCCCACTAATTGGCCAATAACCCAACATTTAAAGTGTCCCTCTTTCTTGGTCTCCCACCCTTCCCGCTGCAAGGCTGCCCTTGTTATTCCTGTTTTAATACTGTAATATACTGCTTCACTTAATTACAGCTTGCCCAGACTTATGTGGCTGCACAAGATGGGAGAGAATAAAAGATATAAACCACCACAAAGACTCCCACAGACACTACTTTGTACAGCAGAGACAGAGTATATCACCAAATATTGCTTGCTAAAGGGAGAGCGCACTTTGGGCACTAGAACTGTCATTTGGAGTCAAATATCTGCAGTCCAAACTTTTTTATTTTTTAATAAGATCTGATAATCTCAGATATACTACCATACAAGGTAATCATAACACAGCATCCTTAATGCAGAGCAACAGGGAAGATCTTCACTCAAAATTAAAGCACACTGCTGTTCCTTCAGCCAACAGGTTTTCTATTACACCACAAGCGCCTGGTGGGGTATCCAGTTAGGTGTTGGTGCCCAGGCTGCGCTGACTTATTAATACAATGTCAGAATTTGACCTTTAATTATTCTTTCACAGCAGGGGGGATTCATATTCCTACTGACAAAAATAAATGGAAGAAAGACCGTTCCTTCCTGTAAAGATTCTGTCATGTGAAGGATAAAGGTGATTACAGAGAAGGGTTGATCTAGTTAATGGATTATTCCTTTCTTAACAAAGTACCCTTGGTGTTATAACATGGCTTTTGGAAGACAAGATATATCTTAATTCTTGTTAATGGCAATGTCAAATATTAATATCAGTGGGCCAAAGCAAAAGGACTTTCAAAATCACTGAGGGGTTGCGTTAGGACAAATGAGATCTCTGGGTTATGGTCCGTTATGCAAGGAAGGCATTTTCTATTTCAGGGAGTGAATATTTCTTGGTCTTCTGGTATAAACATAACAACCATTCTTCCATGACATAGTTTCTCTGTTCTCCTCACTCCACATGGGTACTTTGCCAGGAAGATATTTTGCTGATGATATAAGCAAATGGTGGCCAGAGGCAGACCAGAGGAAGTCACGATCACATTGGAAATTAAATTCAAGCCAACCAGAATTGGCTTGACCATATACCAGAGCTGAATTACTATCCTGAGTTCCCTTCCACGTCTGCTATGCAACAGCTGAAGATTTATCCAGCCAAAGGTTCGATTCTTACTGATAGATGAGACAGGCTGCTGGGAAAGGGGGACCATCAGTACTTCCTGACCCCGTAAGGCCTTCCAAATCGATGAACCGAACTACTGCCTCCAACTGCTGTTACAGCAGCTATGTTTCCATTCAGAGCTCTCCCATCGCAGGGAATCATCAATGAAATTATTGTGAGGGATGTCCCCACTCAATTTTCGTCTCTTTCTTGAAGCCCTCCACAATTCTCCCATATGTTTTTCTTAGAAACAGCCTATTTGGGTCTTGATTACTAAAGCGAGAGATATGAAAACAAAATATCCAGTCTTAAAAAGGATCTCCATAGGAATCAACGTTCCCCAGTAATGAGACTAATCCTATTTAATCAATTTGTACACAGAAAATAATGCATTATTTCCATTTAAACAAATGCTATAACAACATGATGAATATTAAATCACTCTCCAATGGAACTCAGACATCCAGATTACATTCCTAATGGGCTCTGACTCTGAATAATCCAAACTGCAAAGCCTTTTTTCCTCTGCTTTGTATTTAATTCTTCATAGTCTAATGATACATTTGCTTCTAAAATGATTGAAGTAACTCTTAAAATAACTCCCAAAGCAACAGATCTAAACATTAAATACACCAAAACGTGAATGCAGAAGGCACAAAAGGCCTGCACAGCACAATTCAGGGAAGAGCTAAACTGCCACCTTTGCACGCCTCTGGCCAGGAAGGGAACCTTGCGTAGCTGCGTACAGCTAGCTAGACATTCAAAACAAGTTTCAGAACCTTACTGAAATCAAAGAAAGATGCCTAGTTTATAGTCACACAAATATCTTAGCAGTCCAACGCTCCCCATGTCTGCAATTTTTATACAATAGAACAAGCACAGCTACCTTATCTTGTAGGAGGATGCATTAAACTGTAAATTGCTCAGATGCTATGATAAAAGAACCTCATTAAATGGATAGTTTAATATAAAGTCATAAAGGTAGTGTATAACAGATGACTCCAGTATTGACTAAGTGTACAACTTGGGGTTCTGCTCTGAGCCCAGACAACTCCAAGTTCTTTGAGATCCGCGTGGTTGAGGGAGTTTCACATCAACTACTTCCTGAAGAGAGGGAGCATCAAGATGGAAACTTGTACAGTACGAATCCCAAGAGTGTTTCACTGACGGGAATTCACATTTCTTCATTTTCTACCATTTCCTGATTTAGTAACCTCCTAGGCAGACTACGTAACTTATCTTTGTTTGCATTCACCTTCACCTGAAAAATCAATCAAGCTTTGCTTACCGTTCTTGATCATTGCCCCTTTTTTTTCAGCTAAGGAAAAGTATCTTGCTTTTCTCCTTGCTGTTACAAAATAAAAGATTGTCTTGCATTTCCATGAGGGCTAGGAGAATGGCCCTTGTGTTTGTTTTAATTCACAGTATGAATGATACTTATTTCATATTCCACAAAGATCACTGCAGTTCAGACTATTTACAGTCTTAACTTGTATTTTCAGAAAAAAAAGAAGAAAAAAAAATTGTGGCTTTACATTTAAATGCAATCTTGGATTGCACGGATCAGATCTTTCCAGTTGCCGGATGTTGAACAAAAGGCTGGTTCTGTCTAATAATTTTGCTACATTATATATACACAAATGTAGTAGTCTGCCACTTTACAAATATATGAATATATCACAAGCATATGAGTACTGTGCAGGAGTGGTAACAGCACATATTTGTTGATAGCCACACAATATGTAGAAAACCATTTTGACCCTCAGGGCTCTACAAAAATTATATTCCCCACCATACTTTTCCTCTAAAAAGATTTCAGGAGTTTTACATTCATTATGGTGCTCAAGATTAATCCCTTCTATGAAGACAATGACTAACAATGTTATCTCTTCTCTAATGTACTCAGTCACCATGCTTCGCAAGCAGAGGAGAAACAAAAAGAATCCTTCAGAGTACATTCATTCACTGTTTATCATTGATCAGCAGAGAGAAGGAATAGTCCTGGCCAAAGCGCTAGCCCCAGCCTATGGAAAGGGTGCTGAAGAAAGCCAGCAAACCCACAAAAAAGCTTAGCCATAAGAAAAATAAATAAATAAAACACAGTATCTAAATACAACAAGTGTGAGAAGGAGAAGGATTGGGATTTCTGTCTCCATAAGGAAGACACAAAGCAGTGATGGGAAGCCACACCGACTCTTAATTGGGTAAAACAAAAAAGAAACCGTTTCCATCCAGGAAGGAAGCCAAAGAAGTCCTGCCCAGAGTGGCATCAGAAAGATTACTGGGGGGACTGGGCAAAGGCAGGAACGGAGCAGAGGAAATATGTTTCCTTGATTCCATATGTGAACTCATGTATACATTAACACACATACGTATGTAAATATATACACACTCCTTTACCACTTTCCTTAAAATCCATACATAAATATATGTGTGTGTGTGTGTGTGTGTGTATACATATATATGAATTCTCTCCCTCTCCCCTACCACTTTCCATGAAAGACAATAGAGACTGGGAACTTATTCACCAAAGTTCACTGCATATTGACATGTCTGAATATATTTTCTCAGAATGATGGTGTTACTGCCTGAAGCCCTACATACATCTGCCAGGACAGACTTCTATTCTGCTGCTGTTCAATTTCCAGCTATGCATCTACCAAACAATTTCTAAATGGATGTATATAAACGTTCACTCTCTAACAAATGTGAACTAAAGAGGCTCCCTTCTGGAATTAGTTCCTCAGATTCCCTGCTCAAGTACACCAAATCATCCTTACATTTCTCCCTGTCATTTTCACATGCCCGAACAAACAATTTAGCCTTATGCCATGGCTTGAAAAGTCAAGAGATTCAAACTACCATCAGTCAGGGAAAGAACGTCCAAGAACTTAGCACCTTCTGCAGATGACATCTACAATTTTCAAAGACCTCACTGTTCAAAATGAATTAATTTGCACCCTCCGGTTCCAGGCTGCTGAACTTTGCACTTTCTTTAGACAGCGTGTGCTGTATTATGAAACATTTCTCTGTTTCAGAATATAAAGGGGAAAAAACAGAGTCACCAATAGCCACTAGTTTCTGCAAAGTTGAGCCTGGAGACTGTTCACTAAAATGTTACAATGAGTTGAAAAAGAGGCAGTACGGAATGCACAATGAGTGCTTTCAGGACTAGATTAATAATCACTTTTGACCAGATGACTGAGCTGAAAAACTGGCGGAAACCTGCTTCTGATAAAGCCTTTAATTTTTTCATGAGCGTCCCCCCAGATACATACTTCTGAAGTCTTTTAAAATACAAACTGATTTTAAAAATAACTATTTGAATAAAGAGCACAAGCCTTCTGTTTTGAAAATGTCACTCCACAGCATTTTGAATTTTTCAAAAGAACCTGCATCCTCTCTTCGCAAAACATTTTTCAAACTATTTGAAAGGTCAAAATTATTTCCTTAACTTGCCTTGAATTTATGAGCAAGACAAGCTGCCTGAAACTGCCCAAACTCTTTGTCCAAAGATGTCTGACTGGCTTCTGCTACCACTGAACTTCCAGGTAGGCTATGATAGCACTCATTCAGAATAAAGGCCTTACCATAACTTTAAGATCATTTGTATATCATATCAGGCGTTGCCCTGAAAGTATTTAGTGAATAGCTTTTATGGGAAACAACCTCTGTCCACTGCTCTCACACCCTGCTAGGAATTATGGGGGGGTTAGAGAGGGGGAAGTCTTACTTCTGCTATTAACATGCTTACTCATATACCTTAAAAATCAAAGTGCTAAAATTAATTTATAAGTAACAATTTGAAGTGAAATTGACTTTCTTTAATTACATTGTGTTATATACTGCGATGCATTACTAAATAAAAAATACTATCAAAAATGACAAAAATCCATGCTTAATTTAAGTAGGCCAATTACTTTAAGTGCTGCTACAGTCAGAAAAGTGATTCAAGGATAAATATGGGAACACACAATGCCATTTCTTCAATAGCTTCCAGATCAAATTCAATGTAAAAGTCAAAAGGTCAATTTTTTCCCTCTACCCCATGGCATCACAAACTCCCCATAGGACTTGGAGAACTTGGTTGAATTCTTTCTTTCCTGGCATTCTCTGCAGCAGCAATGATGATTATACATTACGTTACGAGACATACTCTTTTCACAGGAAAGTCTTCATTTTTTCCAGGTAGAAATTGAAGATTTTATATTTGTCTGGAGTCTAGAAATTCAGTATCCCTAGTTATGCATGAATAACTAGGTGGTGCAGAATTTGTGTAGAACAGAGGATTCTGTTCTTTGTTGGATGAAAAGGTGCTTAGGCCCAGTCTATTCCTCCCTTTATCATCTTATACAGCAGCACCTGTGACAGAGGTATCCAAGGATTCCCTCCCTAAATCACTGCTGTTGCAGATTGATGACCATAAAGAAGTTAAGTTTCTCTGTAGCTGGCTGCTTAAATTCTATACTTTTTACTATTCAAACACAGCAATCCCAATTCAAGCTTCTCTGCGACAGTTCCAGCTGGGATGCTCCAACCAACTGAAAAAACCAGGTATTTTTAATAACACATGCAAACTCAACCGTACAGCACATGCAGAAAAAGTCTAACACTTTCTGGTAGTGTCAGATTTGCTGAACGGGCAAATACCAACACACATGCAGTTGGTTCAACACTTCTCAAGCGCCAGATTCCCTGTATTTGCATTAAACAAGACATGCTCACTGGAAAAGCCTGTAGAGAAATATGGCAGCCCTAGTGATGCAGAAGTGGTTGTCTGACAGCTGAAATAATGACGCAGAAAGCAGGAGATAACTTGTTATACTGACAAGAATAAAAGAAATCTTAAAGACAAAGTAAAGCAAGTAAAATGAAAGTAGCTTATGTGCAAATGTTCTACTTTGCTTTTGTCGTGGCAGCCAATGCTTCGCATCACAACTGATTTGCAGTGTTACACATGGATCATGTAAAAGCATGCATTTCTTAATTTTCATTGCTATATTCCTTTACAGATTAAATAATTGCAAGAGTAGTGGCCTGCACAAAGGGACCTTTACAAAGAAGAGACCATTCCAGGATCAATAGCTAGCTGTAAAACTACTGATAGCATAATTCCTGTAACTTCTAATGAAGTGTGAGGCCCTTGACAGGTAGGACTCAGAAATAAAACTGCCATGTAATTGCTGTAGGAAACAAAACTTCCCATGAAACTCATCACATTGAAAACCAAGTTCTTTCTACACAGCAAGATTCATCAGGAACCATTCAAAATTAGTGTGGCATCAATGATCATAACGAAAAAACAGTCTCTAATCTTAAAAAAAAAAAATTGAAGATAATTTATAAATCAATAAATTGTGGGTTTGTTTTTTTTCCCCCCCCCGTAGGAACAAAGCTCCATAGATAGATTTGAAAGGTCCAAAATTCTTCAAAAGTTTCTTCTGTAAAACTTTTGTACAACACTTTTCTTAACCAGACAACACTCACTTATTGACTCCAAAAATTAAGAATTAAATATTACAGCGCTCTTTCACAGTTCTAATACCATTTTCATTGACAAAACTGGGTCATAAAAATCCTGTTTTGTCTTACATTTTGTAATATGGGTATGTGCACATGTATGTAGGAAAGCAGAGACTTGATATAACTACAAAGACAAGATGTTTTTCAACAGTAAGATTAACCTAGTGAAAACATAGCTATTACTCACATTTCTCTTCAGAAATATGACTTGGTATTCCTCATTGTTTTCATTTTCACATCCAGCTTCCAAAATCCTTCTCAAATCCTTCCTCTAACCATACATCTGTTTATTTTCTCACCCTAGAAGTACACTTTCAACTGTTTATTACCCAACCTCATCTTACTGTGGGCAGCACTCACTGCCTTTAACCTACAGTCATTTTAGAGCTTGGTAAGATTCTTTATGAAACTTGCCAGGCTACCAATTTTTCTGTCAGAAAATTTGATTACTGATGCTTCTACCTCCAGGAGGTCGGCAAAATAAAACATTAAACTTCCCAGCAAGCCTTTACACACTGATGCAATGGATGTAGAGGCACAAAAGATGCTCCTGTAGAGGAAAAAGCAACTCAAAACACATCAGCGCAGCTGAAGTTTTTTCGGATGACACAACAGATCTGATTTCTGTTGCAGATTCTTTAACAGGCAGGTAGACCTGGTTCCACAGAGTACTGTCTGACAGCCACTGACAAACTTAGGGTCAATTCATTTTTTTCCCCAAAAAAATTAATGTCAAATACCATGATTTAGCACGGGATTTTCATAAAGACATTTAAAGTAAAATAATGCATTTAGCATGACCCTGGTCCCTTGAGCTCTTCCTGGAATTGCCTTATTCCTGAACGTGCCACCTAATCTGTTGCCTAAAGAATTTCTAAATAAATTTCAAACACCAGTTCAGCCACACTGGGAGGAAGGTTTTTCTTTCCATTTCACAGATGGGAAAGTGAAGCATACAGGGGCTAGAAAGCCTTCTCAGGTTGACATGGCAAACAGCAGGGACAGAGAGAGGGCTCAGATGGTCTCATTCTGGCCTTGAGCTCCAACACATCAGCAAGAGGGGAGACTTGTCTTCTCTTAGTTATGACTGACTTGAATTGCTATAGTGCCTAGCCATCATTTTCATATCAGGCAGCAGTCTCATCAGCAGAAAGCTCCCATTGTGATCAATGGGGAGTAGATTTCCGTGCATCTTCTGAAATTATGCGCAAACCACAAATGAGAGAAGTGGAAAAACAAGGGCTGAGTCATGAAGATGCAGTATCTGTATGAACCCTTATCTTTTCTTATACAAATACAGAACTGTATGGATACGTATCGGCTGACCCTTCCCCCATTGGCACTGCTCAGCAGAACAGCGCATCATCGAGAAGAGTTTGAATGCTGCGACTATCAAGTCTGAGGTCTGTGAAAGGTCACTTCTCCAGAATCAAGCTATTACCCATTTCTTGCTATTATCCATTTCTTCACCACAAGTGACAAAACCTAAAAGCTGGTTTCATGTTAGATGGAATGCCACAGTTTGTACCCTGCTTCTACCATTTCCTTTTAGCAATCTTTTTCTTTAAAACTTCCTCATCTTTCCTGTGAAATCTCTCAATTTCTTGTTACAGAATTTAAGGCATTTTACTGGAAAGGACCATATTCTTTCACTGAAGATGTGCATAGAAACTTCTATCTGTAGCTTCAGTGTAAAACAAGTCATATTTTATCGTAACACAACAATATTAAAGTGCTTGTTAGGCTGTTCAGTGACTACTGTGTATTTCTAACTGCCAAGTCTGTTACTTTTCCTTAATTTAGCCAGTGCAGAAATTATAATCCAAAATCTATGTCTGATAAGGGACAAGTAGTTCATGAGGTAAATAATTTTCAGCTCCAGCATAGCACAGCATTACTATAAACATGGGACTTCTTTAAATTGTGTAATGTTATTTTGTCTTGAGAAAGCCTGACAGTTTCCACAAGGAGGACACCAAAGGATTGGCTGACTTTTAGAGATCAGCAGATGGACAAATTAAAACATTACTCAAGGGAATAGTATAACTTCCAGGGAGCAGGTAGAGAAGGACCATTTATTACAGTAAACCACAAAAGCCCAGCGCTGGAAACTCTCCGTAATCATAAACATGTTCTTCAGGTGACCTTCCTCCTCATGGCCAGCAGTCAACTCCTGCGCATTGAGCGGCGAAGTGTCGCCGGAGATGCGTAAGCACGGCCCTGCTGAAGCTAACTAATGAGGGCAATGAGCGTGCCCTGGGAGCCAGGCTGCTGTTCTTGAGCTCAGCGTGCAATATCCTGGGAACTAGGTTATTTATCCCCTATTCACCGATGCCTGCCCAGAGCTAGCAAGGTTCAGTTGGCTTCTTTACGGAAACTCCTCCCACCAAATTCTTATGAAAAAAATCCTTCTAGTGAAATTAGTATAAGATGGTTGTCGTATCCAAGAGGAAGAGGAGAGGAAACAGCACGTGGGCAGCTGCAGTACACAACACACTCTCCACTGGAAGGAGCAGAATGCCTGTGGCAAATTTCCATCCCCTTTTAGTGTCTGTCTTCCTGGTACAGACTGAAGGTCAGTCTGTGGTAAATGGAAAAGATAAATTTGATCATAACTGAACTTACAGAGTATGTGAATTAAGGGTTTCGGGATTTGGTACCGAGATATTCACCCTTTGCAGAAAAAGGCAAAGAAACACAGATGTACTACTGGAATAAGTGATACCAAAGTTCAGCAACCAAGTTTGTTACCAGGGAAAATGGGTGATAGCAGTTTGTACACAGAGCACCTGGACTGTTACCAGGGCCAGGATTCCCAGGGGCTGAAAGATCCCTGACTCAAGCAGCTTTGGAAGGTTAAAGCTACAAATCAGCAGGAGAGAAACAACAGTAACTATAAAAGGATGTTTGGTAAGACATCTTTTTAAGATTTTTTTTTTTCTCATTCTTGGAAATAACTGTTAGAATAATTTGAACTTTTTAAGCCCAATCCTCTCCTACATAGCAACTTTCTCATCACTACCAGAAGGCCACCAAAAGAACACCTACCATGTACCTTGTGGTTTTTGCTTTCAAAGCATTCACTGGTCAAGCGTTACATAGGACAGTAATTACATGACAGTTTATTTGCTGGGTTGCTAGATTTCTTAGTCTACGGATTAACTTGACAAGTATCATGGCAGCCTTCTCATGCTTAAAATAATTCTATATAATTAAAAGGATGTTACAGCCTCAGTTGGATTTCCCACTTAAAATCACCCTCATCATCTTCAATCTGTCTGTTGAAGGAACAGCAAGTGACATCTCAAACAACTGAGAACAGAAAGCTGCACCCAAGACTTTCAGAACTCATTTGAGCTCAGGACCCTTTGCAGAGCCTTTTTGTTTTGTTTTTTTTTAAACCAGGAGTAGTCCAACTTCAAAACCAAAGATGTTATTTCTCTCTGATTCACCACTGAAAATCTGTCATTATACAGGGAGAATGCAAATAAAGATCTATTCTGCAGTTGTGGAAGACTGTATAAAATCTTAACTATATGCTCAGATACACATAAGATTATTTTTCCAACTGCAATTTAACCTTAATTTCCTTTCTTTGTATTCTATTCATAGTAAGTCACCACACGAAAAGCTTACTCATCACATTTTAAACCAAAAGTGTCTGCAGGGTTTTAAAACATACCGTAGAAAATTTATTTTCCCTGTTACAGATCCTATAACCATTACAGATCCTATATCCTAAGATGAGAGTGCTGAAAATACTGTGAGTTAAACATATGGAACAGTGTTCATATCAGTTGAGCGGGGGGGGGGGGATTAAAAAAAAATTATGCACCCATTTCCCTTTCACTCCGAGAGATTCTTTTTTTTTCATTGATTCTTTACACCCATCATAAGGTACTAAATTTGCTTGGGCAGAGACTCCTTTTCCTCAAGTTTCAGCCAAAAGTAAAAATTTTGTTGAAGGAAATGCATCAGATGTAGTGAAAATGCTAACTCTACCTTTTGGTTTAATGCCAGGAAGTATATCACTGTGAAATTTAGTCCAAATGGAGAATAGTGTGAGGAAGCATGTGAAAAAAGAAATGGTAATAGTTATTGTGAAAATTAATTTTTAGAGAACAGTATTCAGCTTTGATAGAAAGTGTTTTCTGGGAATGGGTAGAGGCTGTGTTGAACTTCCTTGCACAGCTACATGACCCCTGCCAATCAATGTCAACACTTTATTAATATTTTACTGAAAAAGTGTGAGATGATTCAAACTTCAGCTGTCTTGGTAGGTGTTGCTAAGCAACTTTGCTGCTTGTCTGAGAACTAGTTTTCACAGCAACCTTTCCTTCAAACCAAAGACCTGCATCCACTTGAAACACTTTCCCCTTTGTCAATGAAGAATGCAGGAAGTTACATTCCACCCCTCTCTTTATATTTTCCGCTCCATCTCCCAGTTAAAAAGAAATCAATTTAATAGTGTCTGAAATTCTCCACTTTACTTACCATAGTCACTGTCATAAAACACTATGAATTTCTGCCACCGCAGCTCAGTGACCAGTTTCAGCATAACATCATTGAGGCGAACCGGTGGTCGGGCGGCCAGCGTGTACTCCTCCTCCTCCAGGCTGGGGTTCAGGTGGCAGGCGGTGCGTGGGGAGCCTCCTGTGTTGCGCTGTACAAAAAGGTGTGGGATGTGCATGGCATCTGTCAGGGACTGCAGGGCGTTGGCCGAGGCACAACCAGTGGACGTCACTAAGGCTAAGATCCCCAGGGTCATCAAGTCACAGGCTGGAGAAGACAA
This sequence comes from Aptenodytes patagonicus, assembly GCF_965638725.1. Taxonomy (NCBI): domain Eukaryota; kingdom Metazoa; phylum Chordata; class Aves; order Sphenisciformes; family Spheniscidae; genus Aptenodytes; species Aptenodytes patagonicus. The sequence goes on from NC_134953.1 coordinate 1,227,022, forward strand.
GAAATAAAGCAGGGTTAGAACAAGCTCAACAATTCCTTTGACCAACCTAGATGCTAAGAAGGGAGCAAGAGAGGCTTTACCCTTGCCATTAACACAGAGCTGAAATGATTTACACTAAAGTACCAGCCGAAGCCTTTCAGTTAGGTCCTACACCTTTACAGTAGGAGACAGTATCTGCAATCTGTACTGATCAGACAAAGTTGAAGACAGATAACATTACTACTGTCATTTCTTCAGACAGGAGCCGATGCGGATGGAGATTGTGGCCCTTGCTTCAGGTCATTCCTGGTGGAAGCAGGAACTGAACTCCGGTCTTTTAAAACCCACTTCATTGCTTTCACCTCTTAATCTTTGTTACGCACATTGGATGAAGACTTTGGATGATAAAGAGCAATTTCTTTCAAGGATTTGTCTTATACAACAGAGTTTTGAAGGATTTTTAAATTGATGAAAAAACATTCGCTGTGTCTCAGAGCAATGAAGAAACAGCAAAGGCACTCAGAACAAAGGCAACTCACAAATGACTAAACAATTATTAACAACACTGTAGCTGTCTTTAAAAAGATCTGGAAAAGCACCTACCATTTAAAAACACAGCATACACATTTGAGCCCATCGGCTTTTGAGAATAAAGCATTAGGTGAGTTTGACACACAGGACATGCAGGCTGGGCAGAGCCCTGGGCAGCCTTGCTCTGCTGCTCAGGACATCCAGCAGCCTCTCGCACGGCTCGCTCTTCCCAGGACTCCTCCGGGTAAGACTCCCTGATACTCAGCTGGGGTTGGAAAATGTTTCCAGCCAAGGCCGCCAGCTATAACTCAGCAGCTATTTAGTCAGTGGTGGTGGTAAGACTGTAAGACTCTAAGGCAGCTGCTGATGCCCATTTTTGCTAGCCCTCTTGAATAAGCAGCAGCAAAGTTGGCCCCTGGGAGCTCAGCACAGCGAGCGCTCATAGCTTAGCGCCGCACCAGCCCTGAGGGTCCCCCGGGGGCACTTGGCACTTCCTGCTCCCCTCCTCCTTTGAAGAGGGCTGGGGGCAAGAGCTCAGGGTTTCAGTAGCTGTTTCAGTCCCCAAGCAACCACCTGCACAAGCACAGCCTGCCCCAAAGAAACCAGCCGCTCTGCTTCCCCAGGACAGAGGCCCACCATAATCAAGCCAGACAGGAGGTGACTGGAGATGCTCCACAGTCCTGCTGCAGTCTACGTGAGCTTGCTAACAGTGGATAAACGAAAGAGCCTCTGGGGTGTAATTCAGAGCCCCTCCAGGACACGCACAGTAGCTGAGCAGGAAATTCAGCTTCCAGCTGGAGAGGGGAGGCTGCCTGCGCTGGTGCTTCCCCCGTACAAGGTGACTGCCTCGGCACGCGAGAGAGCGGGCTGCCCACGCATGGCACCTGCTGCAGGACTGCCGGGGCATGCGTCGGGTCTGGTAACGCAGGAGAGATGCTGCCACCCTGTTACTGGCCCGCCACCTCTGATCTCCGGTGGAAATGGACTGAGCGGAACGGTAGAAAAACGAACACAATGTGTTAAAAGGATTTATTTTTCCTCCTCTAAACACTTTTACGTGTACCTCCACTTTCAGAGGCCAAAAAGTCAAAGGGGCTGGACAGGTTATGAATAATTAACAGTTAATTATCAATTAATATTAATTACATAAAGCCACAGTAATTAAATACATAAAACTGTTTCTAATGCAACCAATGAACCGTTTCACCAAATATTTTCTTAGACCAGACAGAAAATAAATATATTTCACTTTGATATGGGATAACAGAAAAAAAAGTTTGATCTTCTCTATGCACAGAACATTCAACACGTATCTCAATGCAACAGAGAAAGATGAAGTGCTTTTGAAATTATTTCCTTGATGGTCTTTACAATAAACATATGTCAGCTGCATTATCTAAATTTACTCTGTGTTGATTATAGTTATATGAAATAGTTCTTTGTTTTTCCTGAGAGCTGACCTGATTTAACAGCAGGGAGGTATTACATTTGCCAACTGGGAGACCCAGGTTTGGGAACAGATTTGATTTCCCAGGCTTCTTGCCAGAGAAAACGGAACATGTCATACAGGTAATTTATTTAGTCACAGTAGGGGAGGGAACAGAGAAGTGGGAACAGAGGGAGAGAACAGCAGAACTGAGCTATAAACCCCTGCAGAGATCACCAACCAGCGAGCTCTGCTGTCACCGAGGGTGAGAGAAGCAAGCCACACGGGTCTGTAGAAGGAACAATTTACTTGCAAAGCAGACAGAAGGAGAGAAAAAACAAAGCCCTTTCTGATGGAAGGCTGCATTCAGAGAGTCACTTATTTGTGGAATATAGAGCTGATCACCAGTTGTATAACGAGAGAACTTCATTCAGCGGTTGACATTAATCAAAAGCTGCTCGCTTATTAGCAGCAAAAAGATCAGAGATACAAGAGACCACAGAAAATGGGGCCCCTTATGTCCCAGCACAGCCCACCAAACACAGCTGAAATATCTCAGCAAAGACTGTTTTGGTTGAGGCATTCTCCCAGTGTTTTGTAGTTTGTGTCAATGGGTTAAAATGAAGAATTAGTCAATACGCTTCTACAATCTGATATTTTGTCAATTGATTATGTTCTCCCTGAAAGCACATGCTACTGTCCTGGTTTTGGCTGGGATAGAGTTAATTTTCTTCCTAGTAGCTGGTACAGTGCTTTGTTTTGGATTTAGGGTGAGAACAATGTTGATAACACACCGATGTTTCAGCTGTTGCTGAGCAGTGCTTACACTAGTCGAGGGCTTTTCAGCTTCCCATGCCACACCGACTGAGCAGGCTGGAGGGGCACAAGAAGCTGGGAGGGGGCACAGCCAGGACAGCTGACCCCAACTGGCCAGAGGGACATTCCATACCATGGGACGTCATGCTCAGTACATAAACTGGGGGAAGCTGGCGGGGGGGCCGCTGCTCGGGGACTGGCTGGGCATCGGTCAGCGGGTGGTGAGCAATTGTATCGTGCATCACTTGCTTTGTATGGTCTATTATTATTATTACTTTATTTCAATTATTAAACTGTTTTTATCTCAACCCATGACTTTTTCTAACTTGTGCTCTTCCAGTTCTCTCCCCCATCCCACCGGGGGGGGGGAGGAGTGAGCGAGCGGCTGTGCGTTGCTCAGTTGCCGACTGAGGTTAAACCACGACAGCTACACAGGAAGGGTTATCTCCTCTTGCCTCTCTGTTTTGAGATAGTATAGTAGGCCATAAAAAACTGGAATGACTAAGGAAAAAAGGTTTCATATTTTCTGAATTGCTTTCTTTAATCAAATTACAGAATGTGAAACAGAACGTGTCATATTTCTAATAGAAGACTTTCACTATATAAAAATACAATGGATTCCAAGAAGTTCAACCTCTCCACGCTGACTACACTGAAGGGTGAGAATAAGCTTTTAGCACATAAAGAAGAAAAGTATTGCTTTCTATATGAGTAACACAATGGGGAACAACTACATAACAGACTCCAATTCATTAAAATACTCATTAACTCTTAAGACATCTTGAAATTCCTTAACAAGAAAATGTTCAAGGATTATACAATCCCAGAAGAAAACTCTGGTAACAATATTTTTTTAGGATTTCCCCCCACATGCCTGTACTTTCTTGCACAGAAAACTTTGACATGAGAAAAGATGTGTAATTTTCTGTTTTACTTCATACTAGCTATGGATTTTCAGCAACAATCAAGCATCCCTGACTGTGTGACTGAGTAAATCACTAATTCTGTGTCAGTTGCAGCTTCATAAGCACTCAAAAGAACCTGTGATTTTTGCACATGAATTTCACAACCTCCATCCTGATTTCCTTAAAGCTGAAATACAGAGATTTGAAGCGTCTTGGTTCATGTCAACCTACTAACATAAGGGAAAGAGGAATCAAAACACCTTGAGATCTTTAGCGATCTTTAATTACTTTAGTTGTAGTTATAACAATTTCATATTTTTATAACTAAGATGCTTTCATATTTATTTATCCTGTAGATATATTTACATAAATAAATTTCAAGAAATAATGGTTTTAAAGTATTTGTTCCACAGATAAAAAGACACAATGTTCTAGCAATCCTGCCTCCAGATTTCACTGCTATATGAATAGCAATAGTTACTAGTTTACTGTACTGAATGCCTTCATCGCCATCAGGCTTTATTTTAAGAAGAGAGCAACATCCTACAAACCATACAGTAAGAAACGTGCATGTTAACATAATGAAAACATGAACATCACCATACCTAAAGAATAAATCTGCATTCACCTATTTGAGCAGATTAAATTATGTCATGGTAGTTGTTCATCAGTGTTGGCCTCCATCAACAGACCATCCTTCTCAAGCTTATACTTGGATTTCATTGAAGTTTCCCAAATTATTGATTAATCCAGTTTTTAGTTGTTTCAGTGAAGTCTCTCTCCTAACCTATTATTTTGAAGTCTGTTTTCAGAAACTCCCCTTTCCACATCTGCTTGACATTTTACCTCTTGAACTGTTATTTCCATTACAGAGTTTCACAAGACACCATCTGCTCTCTACTCCGTCTATCGCTTTGTGTTTTTCCATTTAGCTTCTCCGTGTCATCTCTGTCATGATGTTGGCAGAAGTAACACAGGTTAATACATTTTGGGCATCTTCTAAACATCCACTTGTCTAACTTGGCTCTTACATCACAGCAATACATACTAAACTTTTCTCTCATTCTGTGACCCACATCTCTAACTCCAGTCAGATCCCATTAAGACCACACTTAAGCCTGGAGGAGCAGCTATTATTTTTCAGACTGCACCTTATGCATATGACCTTTTTAATCAGTGGGACTCCTCACGGCACATGAGATGATGCAAGAATTCTGCTTTGCTGCAATCGTGTTTAAGGTCTTGCTCTTCTACCTTTGCCTCGTGTATTGCCATCCTATTTCTGAAGACAGGTGCAGATGGCAAAGTCCTGATTTGGCACCATCTTCATAGGGATATTTGCACTAAGAGCTTTAGCTCAGATCTCCCTATTTAAATCCCTCTCTCTCCAAACTGCAGGGAATCAAAATACTCCAAGAGGAACTGTTATCTTGCTCCTGACAACATGACAATATGATCATCTTTCAGTCTCCCTTTCAGTGGTTTCCTATTATTCAGAAAAGGGTAGGAACTTGTTCCTTTGTTTCCACAATTATCAATAGACCAGCTGCCACTGTAATTTCAGATCTAACAATATACCCACCTACTGGCATTCACGCTGCCTCTTCAAACTTCAGTGCCTTTTTGTCTCTCACTTCTGCGTATCACTATAGCTGGTCCTACCCACTTTGGACACCATCTGGTCATATTTGATAAATCCTCTCAGAATTCTTTTTTATTTTTACCTGAAATTTTTTCTTCTTTTTCAGTTTGACTAACCCTTAGGAGCTCTTTACTGCACTGCAAATGGAGAATCATCTTAATCACAAACAACTTGCATTTTAAAAAAATTTTCACTCTTTGAAAATTGAGAGGTTGCTGCCTTTTTGCTCAGAAAGATTTTCAAATGAAGGAAGAGAACTTCAGATCTGGCAAGAGAATGGAAATCCAGCCACACTGCATATACCAGATATTTCTGGTGCAGTACTCTGCAATGAAATGATTGACAAAGTTGGCACTTAAGTGTTTGTAATTAGGTTTCAAAGCTACCACCCTGCTGAGATGAGATGAGGGACTTCACGCTTGCCTTAGTACTATTGTCTCAGTCGATCTGGCAGAAAACTAATTTTTCACATTGTTTATCTTTGAAAACCAGTAGGGAAAAAAAATAATTTTATCATTAAAACATCAAATTCCAGAGAACATAGCAAATTCGGGGGGGGGGAATCTATTTTGGGAACCTAAATCCTAATATTCCATGAGATTATCAAGGCCTGTAATTGATTCTGCTGAAAGCGCACAGTTAGCAAATCTACCAACTGGCCTAGCAAGCAGATGCAGAGTATCATGTGCTATATAAAAATAAACACACAAGGAACTAGCTATTGTATTATTCACGTGTACAAAATTTAATCAGCAATTTGGTTCATTAGCCAATTTATATATAACAGATACACATAACAAAAGTTTTGGGTGAAACACGAGAATAGCGAAGAGTTAAGAGATAAAAATGTGTCAGTTCAGAAAGCTGATAAGCCGTATCTTTAATCAAGATGTAAGGTCTGTGGGAAACACATCCATAGAGGTATTCTTAAATTAAATGGAAAAAGTCCTTCTGGGAGGTTTGTCTGGAGCACTGAGATGAGATAGAAAGGATGACGATACAAGGAAAAAGACTGCAGCCCACCAAGCAATATTCCAAAATCAAGAGGATGACGATACAATTCCTTCAGCTAAAACCAAAATAACACAAACCAGAGAAGTGGGAATCTTCACGCATATCTAAACAAAACCCAAGTGTTTTTTGCCGTAGTACACGAGAAACTTCTATGAAGTCGGGGCACAAACTTAGAGTTAATTCAGTCACACAGAAAAATGGCAAAAGACTATTAACTATCTACACTTTAATTTTCTTTAGGTCCCGAAAGGCCTTTAAAATTTAAACGCTTTTGTGCAAAACCAGTTCATCAGGCAGACAAAATTATAGAATAGTCTTATTAATATCAGGGAAAAATGCTTCTATTAAAAATATTGACCTATAGAAAGATTCACTCTTACTAGTGGTGAATTAACAACAACATCAAAATTAGTCATCCAAGCACTCACTCAACCTGATACTTCACACTAAATGGGGTTTCCCGAGAATATTTTTTTCCTTACTTTACATTTTATGATGTTTGCTTACTCTTCAGCTTCTTTCATTAACTGAGAAAGGCAATTCATAATGAATTTGCATCATTGGCACCTAACGTCATGTTATGCAGTCGTCCTTGCTTTGGATACTCAGCAATAAATATATTTTTCTTTGTTCCATTTCTGTAGGCTTTTACTTATCTTTATGTTCTGTAGTTACACTATGTTTCTTCAAATAACTAAAAATTTATTATTTTTTGTTATGAAAACCCTACACAAAGCTATAGTTACTTGTCACAGAGTAACTGTTAATACAGAGAAAAGATAACAAATGTAGACAGCAAAAAATCTTTTATGTAGCACTTTTATTGCTGTATCACCTTATATGTAGTGAAGATGAATATTTATTACTCCATTACACAGGCCTTCAATCAAAACAAAATGCATCTTAAAACAAGAAAGCAAATTCACAATTAGTCCACTGTGGTTTGATGCAAAAAATCAAGCTAACCAAAACCCCTAACTACCCCAACTTAGACGTGTACATTTTTTGGATATAACATTTTAGAACAATAAATATTTCCTCCCTTTCATTTAAACAGCTCTTATTCTGTATCTAGGACCAGGATACAGGCATTCTTGGATCCCACAGTCCTTGATGTGATTATTCTGGAAGCCACAGGGAAGTCTGACATAGCCTCACCATAGCTCCTGATGGCAATTGTGTTCCCCCCAGAGCCCAAATGTGATGAAGTCTTCCACCAGAGATGAGAATTTCAAATCATGAAAGTATTCCCCGCGTATAATAATGCATTGTGAGAAGGGCCTTGGAGAGCATCTGTGACTAGCCCAGCATTCAAAATACAAATGCAACCACTGACGAATACTGCAGACCCTCTTGCAATAAATAAAAATAAATAAATAAATAGCCAGTCTGAGAACCAAAGAGGACAGAACATGCCTGGAGTTTGTCAGATAGACAACATTGTTGCTGGACTTCACAGAAACATGATATAAACTTAAAACAAAGGAACCATGCACCCGAAACAAAGACAAAGCAAACTCTTAATCTTTGCCCCCTCAAAACCCCCGTTTTTCTAGAGTCTCACATCAAACAAACCTCCCTTTATGTGTCCTTTTTCTGAAGCCATGAAACCCACATTGGGAAGAATTCACAATAAATCAGTGCAGGGCTCTCTCCAGTTCCAAGAAGCCAAGCACACCTTCTCCTGCCAGCTCGCAAGCTCAGGAAGAGCTCCAAAATCTGACACGCACCCCCGATATGCCAGAGCATCTCTGGACAAGATGCTGATACTTTCCCTTGTGTAAATATGTATGATGTAAGGCCCTTAACAAGCGATTGGCAAGAGCAATAAAACCTGGGGCCATGGTCCCTAAAATCACAGATTTACAGCGCCACAGCTAAAGAATGTATAAGCTCAACCTGTAGCAGGATCATTAGCATCTACGCATGGATGAGACACTGCCAGCAAGGCACAGACTACCACTAACTCCATGAAAATTAGAGAAGCTCGTCGCTGACCTGTGGCAGGCTCCAATTTTTCCTTTTAGTGCAACTATGGAGGAAACATAGTATTTGCCAGCAGCCATTGTGAGCCCTCCATGCGGTTTTTTTGTTACTTAGTCTCCTAATAACTACCAGCCAAAACCATTACACTAGATGATATATTGAAAAAACTGAATAATTACCATTTAGCCTGTTTCTGAATTCTTTCTCCACCCTTCATTATCTCTTTTTGTCTTAGAAAACACAAGATAAGGGAATCTTAGGTGTTTTTTCTTAGCAACTGAATCTTAGCAACTGAAAGATGACTGGCAAGTCAGTTGATAAACACTTTCTTTTTTTCTTTTAGAAAAGCTTACCATAAATTGTATGGGTAAAGTCCTATAGCTGGATACTCCAGTCTCCAACTTAGGTAAAATCCTCAGCAGGCCAGCTCAAAGCATTTCGTGATCCAAAAATCAGATACGCATCATTGCTTACATTTTCTAAGATAATGATGATTATTTCAGTAGACCATCAGTTTCGAGGAAAAGATTCCAGAAAACCAGCACATATATTCAAGAAAACCAGTACATACATATATTGGTATGCATGTTTAAGTGTACATGTAATCAGTATATCAGAATATCCCTGACAAAGCAGCATCTAAAAACACCTCAAAAACTAAGGAAAGCATGAGATTTTGAAATGTTTACAAAATAATTTTCAGAAAAAGTGTTATTAAAGATCCTCCCCCCATTCCTGGGCTGCCTTTTTATTGTTTTCCCAGCATTCAGCAGCCGAAGCTGAACAAGGAGGAGGAATAAGGGAAGGAAAAGAAAGGAAAGTGTTTTCATACATATTTTTCCTAGGTTTTGTCCTCCAGAAACATGTTAACCATTACTCGCAGGACAGAGGCACACTGGCGATACCGCCTTCCTTGTGCTGCTTTGCCGACACTGCCCGTTTACCTCTTCTGGGGTCAGAAGCTGGCTCCATCTCCTTTGTGTCACTGCTCAGAGCACTAACAGGGCACCTGGTTACTGCTCATTAACACCGGCTGAATAGGAGAAGCAGCATTTAGATCTTCAACTTGCTTTCAACGGTATGCTTTACTACCTGATGTCTTGTGGGCCAATTCTCAGCACATATAAACTGTCAGAGCTCCCCTGACATTACCAGAACTGTCCTTTACCTCTAAATAATAGTCACTGTGCCTTGTTTCCTCCACTACCCTCCTTGGTTCAGCGTTTTCAGTAAACTGTCATCGTTGGCTTGCGCACACACAGACAGATCACCTAGTTTTGGTATGAAGGCTGCAAAACGCTTTTATTTTATAGGACCTATAGTGAACACACAAAACTGCATACATCCTTTCCCTAGAATGCATATTGACTGCAACAATTGGAGGTTTAAAGCAATTTCACTGGAAAAGCAAACCAAAAAGACATTTCAGTGCATGACAACATTGTTTGTGTCAGCATCAACCTACTAAACCGCTAGCTGCCATCCTTGAAAAGTTAACCAGGAGCAAGAAGAGGAGCAATCTAGACCACTCTTCTGTTCGCATTTACACAGATAAAGAAATTATTTTAAAATGGTCAGTAATATACCATAGACAAGGAAAACAGTTATCAAAACTAGAGTTGTGGCTTTCATTTAATCTATGGGAGAATATTAATAGACTATTAAAGACTGAAGAGAGCTAAAATAAAATCTGAAAGTCCTCTCACACCAAGCACACAAGTAAAACTGCTCTACTGGCAAAACAGTTCAGTTTCCATACAAGAGTGATGCCATCAAGCGGTAACAAATGCACCAGCTGTTTTCCAAGTAAGGTTTTGAGTTAATCTTCATTGAACACGCTACATTTTGCGTGGAAAAGCTACCACCATGAAATCAGTACAAGGCATACTCCACTGATAAAAGTACATTAATTAAGAGTGCTAGGGACAGATAAGAGATGGCCTTGTTTTTACAAAAGACAGATCTGATACTGCTCTCTAGCTCCTCCAAAGAAGGTAAGAGTCTCTGAGAGCAGAAACAGCTTTGTAGCTAATAATCTGCTTTATAGCTGAGCTTTGCTATTGGCTTTGCATTGGGCGGATTTGGAAGACCAAGCCGGGAAAGATTCCATAATGTATGTATTAAAAAAAATTTTGAAAAAATTTTAGACAACAATTTAGCAATATGACTAGTTCAGGATGTGAAACATCACAGAATTTAAACATTTTCTAGTTTTTCTGAATAATAATAAAAAATAATTTAAAAAAAAAATCCTTAAAGCAGCTAAATAGTACCTGACAGCACAGAAATTCTCCAGAATAACTGTACTTCTGTTTTCTCAAAATAATGTCATTCCATTAGTAATGGTTTTCTCCCAGAAGCATAGCTTGGCATGATGTTTAAAAACGTGAATAAGCATGTTTGGTAGTTTTGAATAGAGCATGGTTTTGCAGAGCTACACGTTAATCACAATGGCATCAATACTATTTTAAGGCACCAGGTAGAACTGAACCAGCTTTGACTTTTTTTTCTTTTCCCCCTTCAACACTAGTTCTGAGGTAGAATTAACTGCAAACCATCTCAATTATTCAAGGGACAAACAACTGCTTTTCTGAACACTGTGTATTTGATTTCCATTCTCTGCAAGTTCTTCTATAATTATGTTTTCTTCTGCCCTTCAGCACAGAATAAACCGCACTTTCTCACCCTCTGCTTCTTTCACCTGCATTTCATTACAAATCATAATGATATAAAACTATTTTTTCACACCTTCATTAGCATTCTGCAGGGATGCTTGACTTTGCCGCCTCCTTTGGGACTATTTTACATGTGCACGCCGAGTATTATTTTAACGTCAGTGTGGCTCAGGCTCAGTTCCGGCACGCACAAGAGGAAAACACTCTCCTGCCATTTACAAAAAGCGGTCAAATGTAGCAACTCTAGACAAGCCGATAAAACCTCCCAGTTCTTTGGCACGGAGAAACCCATTTGAATTCTGAGCAGTATTGACAAGCAAGGAACACGTTAGCCCTGCTTGCCTGTCTAATTAGCAGCAATGATACATGTGCACAAAAAGTACCAATAGAAACTTCAATTCTGGGGGGCCTCCCCCCCTTAAATTGTTCTCCTTTGTATCATGCCTTATGCTGAAAGCAAGAGGGATGAACATCAGTCTAAGCATCATGCCATTGCTTCTGAACTAGCTACAAAAGATTTCTCTATTCTATTGTTTCCCCAGCACGTTAGGAGCACGTGCCACTCGCTGCACACTCCTACTCACCTCGAAATTTTAAGCAAACCAAAACACTGACGCGTGATCTCTTTTCCATAACCGATCTGCCACTGTGCCTCAGTAAAACACCTACTTCAAAACAACAAATTCAAACAACTGCAAACATCACTCCAAAGCAGCATTTCACGTCCTCCGACCTAAACTTTAAGCAGGACACTCAGAAAGGAGCCTCTGTGGTGCATATATAATACTACCAGGCCGCTGCGTTATGAGAGAAGCCAAGTGGTAATTCACAAAAGCTACTGTTGCCTCACACACGGACAGCACAAGTTCCATACTCCAACGACTGGCTCAAGAAATGCACATCCCTAAAACTTATCCTTATCATCCCGTCTATGATTCGCCCCCGCAATAGCTGTTACTTCTACCAGCAAAGTGGACAGCAATATTACGTAAGCCAGATGAGACACCAGAAATCAATTCAGTATCTGGGGAAGCACGCCCATGGTGGAGGAGCCAACTTATCCAACAACATTCATTTATTTATGCCAACTGCTGAGAGACTTGTAGTGTTTATGAATCTAGCTGTGACTCAGTACATATTTATAGCTTATATTTATTGACAAGTTTAAGGGGTTGATCTATTGAAAGATCTCTGCAATGTATCACATACTTACAATTGCACTCAAGGATTACGCAAATATCCCAAGCCTAGCAACAGTCTAAAGCTACTTCATTTTCTAAAATCAACTTTAAAAGGAATTCTTTCTTCTTTCCTCACCCATGAAACACATAATGAATGCCAAAATTATTTTTGCTCAATACTAAGAAAAAGATCCTGTCCTCACTCAGCACCAGTATTCCTTACATAAGAAATTTTGCTTACAGATCTCAAATCTGCATGACCATTCAGTGCTACAAAATGGGTGGCATTAAAATACTACAAATCTATATTCTCCAGTTTTCCTTTTAGCAGTTGCCCTAGAGTAACTTCAGACACCACACATGACTTTTTAAACAAAGCTACTCTAAATTATTAGAGCATTACTCTGAATTTCTCTTTCCCCTTCAGCTCTGCACGAGTCAAATCAGGGAAAAACATCAAAACCCACAAATTTTCAAGAGTTCTCAATGGAATACATTGAATTAGCCAGTTGTTCAAATGTGTTTAACACCTGATAGTTCCCACTGTGAACCTTAGGACAGATTTTCAAAAAGTCTCAACATTTATGCACCTCTTAGCCAGAGGCTGCTTGAAGACCAGGCCACTTCTTTTGATGCTTAAATGAGATCTGACCTCTTGAAAGTTGCTCCCATTTTGGACTGCACTTTTTTTTTTTTTTACTTTTTAAATTTTTTGGTTTTTTAAACCATCTTAACCTCCATCTCTGCGAATAAACAGATATTACACTGTAGATAACCAGGCTTATCTCATACCAGCACAGATACAGAATATTTCTTTAATCTCATTGTTCAAAATTGTTTAAAAATTGGCCTAATTACATCTTGCACCTAAGGCTTCCCTACACAGGAAAGTCACTCTACAGAAGACACCAATTTGAAAACTAAGAAGGTATCCTGGAGTGGTAGACAGGTTTGGTAGAGGTGAGTGCCTTTTCTTCTACATCTACTGTGAAAGTGGAAAATTCAAAGAAAGCTCACACCAAAAGGCAAATCGAGAGTCATTCAGAGGTGGTCGAGTCTCTTTGCTGGATACATTTTCTTTTCATGTTCCTATCAAGCAGCAATAGAGAGTTTCTGAAGGTCTCCCTCCCTCCCTCTCCTTCTATTGCACACATCTCCCCAGCACACAAAGGCCATACACCGGTACGCCCTTGCTGCTCTTCCATGTGGCCACCCATGACAGTGCCAGGGAGACCTGGAGCATATCAAGCATGACTATGTGGCTCAGGGAGCAATGGCCAAGAGCAGGACGACACCAGTGTTTTGCTCCTCAATCTTGCTGGTGAAGAGAAAGGGCTTGCAGAGGAGTAGACAGAGCCTGTGGTTTTAATACCTAGTTGCACAGCTGGTATCAACAACAGGTCTTTTACAACCATGGCACCCTCCTGCAAGACCAAGGACTTCTGGGAAGAGACAGGACCCATCTAATCAGTGGTGTAAAAGCATCTTTGCCACCAGGCTGGCCAAACCAGTGAAAAGAGCTTTAAACTAGGAGCAACGGGGAAGGGAAGTGACAGCCAATGCTTAAACTGACAAGACAGACCTCATACCAAAGCAGCTAGCACCAAATTCCAACCTGGGCACGCAGAGGGATTGGTTTAAGAAAAGAAAAAGATGCACCTCAAATACAGAAGCAGAAAGAGTAGGTCAGAGAAGGATCCTGCTTTCAAATATCAATTCTCCTTTTACCAGTTACAAAACAATAAACAACTTATTAGAAAAGTGAATTTGTAATCAGAAGTACCATTACAAATGAGGATTTTTGTTTATTCATAGGTGTCCAGCTTCTCACTAAAGGCTTTTACTACATCTCTAAGTGTACATTAATTATTGGGTCATACAGATTTTTTGAGAATACGTATTATAGTTGCATGCTCAAGTCATAAGCCAAGTAAAAAAAAAAATTCAAAAGCCAAATGTTAGAAAGCCACAGCAGCTACAGCCTTCTTGCGATTCCCACACTGTCCCAAGCATTAGGGAATTTTACCGAGAGAAGCATGCAAATTCTAGGACTGCTACAAATCAAATTACAGCAAGGCACCATAGACAATGAAATGTTAGCTTGAGAGCCTGGACATACTGACAATAACTATGTTACATTCCCTGCAGGGGTAAGGTTTTTTTCAGTTATCATTGTATGATTGTTACACACTGATTTTTTTCTTTTATTGTACATCATCTTTATAAAATCAGTGTCCCATTCAGAACATATGCTATATACACCAATTAAATTGCCACATTCTTTACACCTTTTAGTCTTTTCTCATAATCACCGAGTTGTTTTCATAAAGTAACTTGACTGTAAGGTGAGGGGCTGGGGAAAATAAATACCCAGGCCTGATGGTACTTTCCCCTCTAGAATCTCACTTGTCTGATTTCTAATAACCTATAAAATTGGCATTGTGGGCTTTTAAAGCTTCCCAAATCTCTCCAGAAGTGAGGCATTGCCTTCTGAGGTTAGCTCCCTAGACACATCATGAAGGTGCAGTTTCTGAGAGCTCAGACGTTGTAGCCTGCTTCTGTAGACTCAATGGTTACTATTAGCTCTCCAAGCTTCCGAATTTACTTAAAATAACTCTTTCCCAAAGATCCAATTTCATGAGCACTAGACTAGGCTATAATTTTTCATTCAAGGATCTCTGACAGTCAAAATACGTACCATAGCGTTTGAAGTAGTTCCTAACACAATAAATAGTGTAAAAATACTAGCACCCCATTTCCAGCCTCCTGAGCACATTAGCCTCATCTGAATGACTCTTCCAGATTTATGTGACGTCTTCAGACTGAAGACTCATCTGTCCCCTTCTCTTTCCCTCAGTTTCTTGCCTGGACCGCAGAGTCTCTTCCTACATGCAAGCTTTTATCTCTCCTTCCTTAAAATGAGTGGTGAAAGACCTTGCTTTTGTAATCTTTCATGATGCTTTTATCATTTTATAACATAGTCAACTTTGTGAAGAACCCTTTGGTCATCAGCTGACTGAAGTCCCCACTAAGAACTTAGCTTCCTGCCTTAATTTGAGTTTGATCTTAATAAACTGATTTTTTCATAAACAGTAACCAACCCTTGCTTCAAGGGCCTTCCACAATCACAGGTGGTTTCTGGATCTTTCCATTGCTACTTTTATATTATCACTAAAAAATTCTGTCAAAAATAAGAGACAAAAGGAAGGGAGAATACCCATTTTTAAAGTGGACTTTCAGCTGCTATATATCTTTGTATGAAGTTCACAATCTTGGAAAGAAATTATGCATTGTAAATAAGCCAATTCTGAAGGAAGTTTCAAAATAAAATGATTCACACATCACAAAATATTTTTCATATGAACTTAATAGCAGAAGATGCATTTTCCCCATGAGGTAAATCACTCATCACTACAGAATTCCCTCATCTTCAGGAAAGAGCTACACTTTGGTTCTCCCCTTTCTTTTTTCTCTTATCAGGTATGTTAAGGGTTTATGTTGGTTAATGCAGCCAGAAAACTTTTTCTCTCTCGTACCAGAAATGGTAGTTTCAGACTCTTCTCTTCACAGATCTGAATCACCAAGGTAGGCTTGCACATTAGCAGCCTATCTAAATGCCTTCTATTATTGCTGCCCCTTTCAACCTTTGTCACAGCTCACTTATCTTCTCTCAAATTACATTTTAAAGCTAGGACCAGGACAATTGAATTTTTAGCTAGGTCTATCTAGTGCCTTGGCTTAGAAAGTTCCTAAAATCATGATGGACAGACAGGTTCTTCAGCAATGCAAGTGTACAGTTGTGCTAAAGCACACTTTAGAAAGCACATACTTACTCACCGCTCCCACATCCCCTAAAGTGAGTTCTATAAAGACCCTGAGCATTTTCTACAGTATTTATTATACATACAGTACTATGAACCACTTGTATTTTGGACCTGATTCATCTGAATAAGCAACTTCTTTGAAATCAAATGGTTTTTATTCCCTCACCAAGCTGAATTTATTTTGTGCAACCAGGAAAACCACCTCCTGGATAAGACATGTCAGCTGATTGCTCAGGGGGGCTTTTTGTCAGAGAGACTCTCCATCTTTACATAATAAGAATATTTTGATATAGTCCAAATCTACATCTTGAGACCGTCTGTCTAGCAGACAATGACCTTGCACATTTATTATTCTTTGAAATTCCATAGAGATCAGTCTTATTTTATATATATATTTACACTGACAAGTATTTCTCAGTTCTGCAAGAGAAAAGTGATTTTTTTTCCACTGGTAACAGGGTTCCTTAGCTGTAAGGCATACATTATCCTTGGCCACAGTACCAATGGAGGGTGTTAATAAAGCCCCAGCCTGAAGCAAGCTTAAAATTTGGCGGAAATTTAGCTCCTTCTTGTACGCTTTACATATTACACCTAGGTGTAATGGAGACATACATGGATGCTCCTTCCTCACAGCCCTCTCTCCTAGTGCAGGGTGGCTGCCACATACCAGACACAGCCTGGATACTCTGGAGACCAAGGCCAACATCTACTGTAAGGACACAGTGCTTCCTCTCTTCCTTGGCCTGGTGGCTACAACAAAGCATAGCAAGATGTTAAAAGTCAACTGCATGACTGGATCCTGCCAGCAGGAGAGTGATCGTCAAGTGCATTTAAACCTACTTCCTGACAGGGAACCCGGACAATTAGGGAAAACCAATTTTCCTCCCTTCCACTCCAAGTCCCTTCCAGTCTAAGAGGCATTTCTGTGAATGCAATGAAATGCACCATTTTCTTTTCTCACTTAAGATTTTCCCAACCTCCTTGGACTTCTGTGCACACAGGAGACTGTGTTGTGGTGCACTTGTTTAAGTGGAGAAAAAAAGGGGTTCTAAATGGGAGGAGCGCCTACCATTTTTTGTCTAGATTAACTATACACCTGAGTAACTGCATTGACCACAACTTTTCAGGTAACTCTTAGGAGTTAAGCTTCTTTGAACATCAAAACTGGATGAGAAGGTTCTTGTGAGCAATGACCAAATATATCAGCTAAACTGTCAGAAAGACTGCAAAACAGAAAGATTGTACAAATTAGATAAAAGGATGTGTAAAGTCCTAATACAGAGTCTTCATTAGCTCCCTCTTGAGACTGACAACTACATCATACTTTGGAGAACACATTTTTCAGCATCTGTTGGTCATTTATTTATGCTCAGGTTGGCGGCAGAGTAGGAAGCTGGTTAACAGGTGAATTAGGCTCTCAAAAAAACCCCAAACCTTAAGTTCAGCAAGTCTGAAGATTTCAAACTGACCAACCAGGTCACTTGTGATACAGAAAATCACATGCAACTTGCATCATACCCATCTTTCCCCTGAAAAGATGCACACTGAATAAAGACTCATTAACATAAGATTAGAATAATACTTCTGATACGTGGACAACTGATGAGCCATTCATATAGGTAACACGCAATTTACAGACTGATTTTAGAACATACAGAAACGCATAATGAAAAGGCAGGCAATATTTTCTACCAACGCTCTCAGCTAGCCTTGTCTCTGTTTTGCGTTAATTAGAAGACAGCTTTCACATTGTGCATATACCCTTTCCAACATGTGGGACGAGATGCTCAGAGTCCAACCAGCTGGACTGCACCAAGCCCCAGGAGCCAACACAGACTTCTAGTGACAACAGGCACCTGGGGCGCACGCAGAGTCCTGTATGAGATAAGCAGCTAAATGGTCTCTTTGTGCCACACAATGTGCTAATGCACTAAAAAGCAGGTAAGATCCCAAAAGAGTAAGTTTTTTGAAGTGACAAGTTTCTTGCCTGCTGACCCTTGCTGAAGTCATTTAAATATAAAGCTCTACAAAGCAAAAGATCAACCATAAGAAGTTTCAGATGAAGAATATAGGAAACTTTTTTTAAACAAAGTTTAAACTATTTTTATTTTAAATCTAACATCGAAATTTCAATACAGGTAACACCTCTTTTTTCTTTATTTATTTTACAACCTAAATACTTGCAAAAAGAAAACATAAATGCATAATTTTGATTCTGAAACTGAAAATCAGAGGGACTCAGCTTAAGTACACCGCACCAGCTGGATCTTGCGCTCCCAGCTGATGGTATTATGCTACAGCTGAAATCTCTTTAGTAGCTGTCCGTCCCAGCAGTCCACTCCCACACATCATCACTGGGCAGCACAAACAATAAATAAGTAGCAGTGGTTCGGTGGCTTATGTTCTATCGGAAGCCCTCAAGGAAAAGCATTT
This sequence comes from Aptenodytes patagonicus, assembly GCF_965638725.1. Taxonomy (NCBI): domain Eukaryota; kingdom Metazoa; phylum Chordata; class Aves; order Sphenisciformes; family Spheniscidae; genus Aptenodytes; species Aptenodytes patagonicus. The sequence goes on from NC_134953.1 coordinate 1,245,434, forward strand.
GTGCGAATGCGACGTTGATTTGCAGTGATGCATGTATACGGATAGATCCACAACGCACTTCCCATCTTTCCAGAGCAAATCAGTATTGCTAAATGCCTCTCTTGCGCTACAGGCTCTCTCACAGGTGTATTTTGGGACAACACTAACTCACAAGTGCACACACACTGCTTTTTCCATCTAACATATGCATATAGCATCCGCTGACGCAGTAAGAGGTAAATTCCTTGCAGGCCAATTTTTAACACGCCTGTACAGTAGACTAAACCCTGCCGTAAATCCCGGAACAGATGCGCTTCTCACAGAGCACTTTATATTCCTCGTGGGCTGATGTTCAGGTTGACTGTCTCTCTGGCGTGCCACGGACAGGGGTGCAGGTGCTCAGCACATCAGCCAGGGGCCATCACAGGCTCTGACAATCCTTGCCAAGTTGCTAGATGAGTTCACCAGGTCAGAAGGCTTTTGGTCCCTCTGCTATTACCATCAAGCTTTCCCGTTCCTCCCTCCCCACTTCATGACTCAGGCAGGACTCAGGTTGAGCCCTCTGGTTACTGACCCACACTTGACATCACCCCTGAGCCTCCGAGCAGCCAGGAGATCCTGTGGGTCTCAGCCGCAGTTAAATAACCAGTCCCCACACCTGAATACAGCCCATGTGATACTTCAGACCACAAGACAGTCGCTTTTCTGAAGGGTCTGCAAGCTAAAAAATGTTGGCAACTGATTGGCCTCTATAAACTCAGTTTGGGGTGAGCATCAGCTGGCAACCTCTTGCTTCAGTTCTTTGCTATGAAGAGTCTGAGATCTCAAGGGCAAGTTACACAAAGCCTCCAGCTTCAAGCATTGCCTGGCTCCCTTCTACACCTTGGGTATGTGCCAGCTAAAACGGTGACTGAATCTGTCAAACACAATTCCCAGTCTCCGTCGCTCAGAAACCCTATCCAAAAATGACAGGCTTTCTACTTCACCAAGAATGCCAACATTTGTTTAGAGTGCAGCGAGTGCCAGAATAAGCACAGCGCTTTAAGCCACTTACACAAATCGGGACAGACAAACTTTTGTTACCTACAGGGTCAATTGGATTTAGCTGGGAAACTTTATTTCTGATCTCTGCACATAGACAGAAAGAAAGGGGTCACATGGATAATTTATACACACGAATGATAGCAACGTCTAATTTCCTTTGTGTAGTCATTTCTGTTTATTTCTTTTCTTTGTGTTTTCCTGGAGTACTTGAATGAAACATGCAATGGCATTCTGTTTGAGTGGTTAATATAGCATGAAGAGAAATCCATACTTGTCATGACATTTCAGGCCCTGCACAGCAGAATCACATGTAATATTATTTTTGGCTACCAAAAGCAAAACAGTGCAGATGCTATAAAAAGCAAATAACGAGAACTCTGAATTCCTGTAAGCTATTTTTAATGTAAATAACTGTCCATGTATTTCTTGTGCAGTTCAGGATCTGCTCTCTTCTATTACAAAATATGACACTATGTTTTTGCTGTCATCTGTCACAGTTCTACTGAGAGACAGGTTAAGGGTGAAGTTTCTTTTGAGGCAAAACTTTTGGGGACCTTTTGTGGACTTTTGTTATCCTCTAATTGTTCCTCTGTCAGGGTTCAATTTTGCACTCCTTGTGTAAGCAACACCTTCACTGAAGGTAAATACAATATTGAATCTATCATATTAGCTAGCTAGGTTTGTCTGAGGCCAGTGTCTTTTCCATATCTGTCACCAATGCCACGAGTCTCACTAAAGCTTGCAAAATCTTTTGCAGACATATACAAAACCAAACTCCCATAAGAGAATACTCTTCAGAATATTGTCATATTCATTGGCTTTTGTGCTGAAGCATGAGGATTTAAATTCTTCATAATTTCTTAATCCTATCAAATATACTTGTGCATTTTCTAATTATCTGTATAGAGTCTAATCCTTTAAAAAAAATTAAAAAATAAAAAAATCCTACTAAGATCCTATGCATTCAATACGTTAACTTCATGAGTTCAGAAAATTCTTGCTGTTTTTAAGCCTTCACTCTGCCTCCTATGGAGTTGAATCAGCTTTTACTTCCCTCTGAATACTTAAGCCTGTGTTGCATATATCTTCACAAAACACAGTCACCAGAAAGGAAAGAGGAGAAACATGTCATTCCTAACATGCTTACATTGACCTCTCTCCGTGATGCTTGGGCCCTTTTTTTCCCCATAAACTGCAATACAGCTGTGAAATTCATTATTTTTCCATGAGCACAACTTCGCTATTCTCGGCACTGAGTTTCACCCACCATTATGCTACCTGTTCAGCTACTCGTTAGGAGTCACTAAAGTTACTGCCTCCTCTAGTCTGAATGTGTGTCACCCGTACATAATTGTTCTTCCCAATTCCAGGTTACAGATGAGAGTATTAAACACTATTTATAGTATAAAACTTGTGGGGATCTCAGCATTAGGTTTTTGCTGTGCTGATCATTTGTGTTTCACATATTTTCATAGGCAGCTCCCTAATTACTATGGCTTCTCACATCCATTCTCCCTTTCTCCAGAACTGCTTAGATTCGCTGCCGGCTTCTTCTGAGAGCATTTGCCAGGGCACGATTTTTCCATATGGTAACCCATTGACCTATAATAGTATCGTCTGAACATTCTGAAAAAATATCTATACCTTAGAGCCAATGTTTCTCCCTTCGGTGAAGTTCACATTGTTTTATAACCATGTGTTTAATTGGGTATTGCCTTGGGAAATTGTGTTGTGGCATCAGCAAAAGCCACAAGCTCTCTAGTAAGATCTGAAAGGCATTGCAGCAGTCCTATTTTAATGAAATTGCATTTGCAGTGTTGTAAGCAAAACATCTCATGCCGGTTCCTTGAAAAGATGAAAACAAAACCAAAAGAATAGCGAGCTGATTATAAAGCTACTTCTACTTTTTTAAAGATTTAGTAGTGCCAAATCTTGCCATCTCTGGAAAGACATGAAAAGCAGAACCAATATAAGCCTGTAAAAGGACTTTACCTTTTGTCTACACTGTGCAGCGTACAGCTGCATCAGCTTCTGGTGTGTGAGCTAGGTCGTTCTGAAGTCACTCGGGTATTTCTGTGCTACAGTGCACTGAGCAGTGCAGGCAAGCTCATAAGTGGCACATATCTCACAAATGCAAAGTAGGGCAGGAGGTTTGACGTTCCTGTTAAGTCTCACGTTTCTGACGCAGAGTCAATGCAGTAGTTACACTGCATTGGTTCCCTCCATCAACACATCTTGCAAAATATGATGGAATTCAAGATTCAACAGAGACACAGAATCCACCCTAGAAGCCTACACAGTTTCGTGGGAAAATGATTCAGTATTGAATTGGATCTAGTTTGCTGTTACCCTTGCTCTGGAATTCATAGGCTGAAGGCATGGGCTAAAAATGCCTTAGAAATATTTCATAATTCTGCACAGAACTTTTCAACAAGGTTTTAACCCCATTATTTAGCTGAGATGAAAGGGGATGTTATTCCCCCCAGTACAAATCTCTCTTTATGCATGTCACATATAGGATTTACCACTTAAAACTGGAAATGAGGGTTCCTTCTCGTGGCTGAGACGCAAGAAATTGCCATGTACTGCTTATTGTCAGCATCAGAATCCTTATGACTCATTTCTTTTACCCTCATAAGACACTTTAAATGGAAACGCAATTTCAGGACATACAGATAACCCTTTTAACATGGTGAATGATTTATTATACCATCGTGAACTTTTACAGTGCTGCTACTGGCTTTAGAGGAAGTTTTATCTTATATTTCACTTGGATCGTGACTGTACCAAATTTTCTATTCAGAATATTTGTTGTAGTTCAGTAAAGCATGTGGAGATATCTGCATGTCACATACCTTCGTATTTTACCCCAATACATTACTGAAGAACAATAACTACTTAAACTGCACTTTTAAGAATGAACTTCAAGGAGATTAAAAACAAAAAAAATCAAAGTTGTTCTTCTGAACCAAAGAGCAGAATCACGGTCAGAGTTTTCATTTTACTGCCTCAATAACCATCAAATAAAATCACTGGGCTCACGTACATCATCGGATAAAACAAGCCAATAATGAAAATAGAGCCTTGCCACAGCATCAAGAGTTCCGGCCTTTGAAGAGGAGCATCCCAGAGTTTGCAGTGCTGATTTTGCTCTGTTTGATCTACCAATTATATCTTGCACAAAAGTATTCAATTACCCCTGACAAAACACTCTTCTGTTTGCATTATCTTTGCTGGACTGTCATAATGCCCTCTCCATTCCAGAATCTCTCAGAACCTCTGAGAACACAGGATAGAAATTCAGACCCAATTTATCTTACAGCAGTCAAGACAGGCCTACTAGTCAGAACTGGAATAAGAGACATTGGACTGGAATAAAACCAGGACTTTATATTAAAATAGTTTTTCATATGTGTATGTACACGTGTACATTTGAAAGTCAACTGACTTGCATAACGCTCTTCCGTGACCTTTAGTAACTCACCGGCTATTTGTGGGCTGTGCACTCAGCCACAATCCAGCTATGAACATCCAGGAGAAACAGTGGCACTGTCAACAATTACAGACAAAGGAACTAAATGAACTCCAAAGAGCCCTGCTACTCCCTTTTTGACGTAGAAGAAATATCAGGTAGTCCTTTAATGCGTGCACAGCAAGTAGCCAAGGGGACAAGAGGTTTTGCAGTCTTTGCTTGTGACAGACCTATGATTTAAGACGAACTTAGAAAATAGATTAGACATTATATTCTTCAGTAAACTACAGCTTCTATTACCACTTAGTTCCTTATGAGTATGCCTAAATAACTATTGCTGACTGCTTCAGCTTCTTGCGGTCAGTAGAAACCCCTACTTCAAAACTTGAGAACAGTAAATCTGAAATTCAAATGCTCCTGAAATCACTGAGAAAATTATGGTGTTTGAGTCAGGAAGGAGTCATCACACTTCTGGTCTTCTTCTACCTTTTATCTCCTACACAGGTAAATGATGGCCTGAAAGTTTTTTTTAAAGAAAGGAAAACAACAAAAAAAACGATCCTTCCCCACCCTTGCTGTCTGCCTTCCTCCCTCAGCTTCCCATAACTGAAATATTTGGTCACAGTTCAAAACCTGGCTTCACCAAAATGGACAAGTCTCAAATTTAAACAGAACAGCAAAAGAAAAAAGGGCTAATGAATGTACCCACTTCTTTATGGCTTAACAATTTGGACCACTTCAGATAATGTTAGATACTTGAGTGTAAAGTGCTTTCTTCTTATTATAGAAGAACCTGAATGAAAATACAGGTTCTAGAAATTTCTGCAATGATTCAGAAAAACATTTAGAGTAACACTTGGATGGCATGATAAAATTCATCCCCGGGGTTCAACCTTCAAAATTTTGCTTAAACTTAAAGCAAATACTGACATTCAATTGATTACATTCACTTTTGATTGAAATAGGAAAAAGCACTATCCTGAGATGCTTTCTTGAAACAGCAGCAACACCTGTCTAACAATATCTAATTTTAGATATTATGTTCAAAACATCTGGATATAATGTAGAAATGAGGAAGCGGGCCTAGTATGCCATTCACAGTAACTATGCCTCATGTATTCTGCTTTGCTGGTATCACCAGGTAGAAAATTGAGACTATCCGGTAAATATTTTTTGCAGTGTTGACAGTTGCTTTTCTGTTTATTAGGTATCCTGCCATTGCTTTGAAAACTCTGTTTCTGAGCAGAGGTACAAAAAAAGACAGTTCACGTCATAGGAAACCTTTTGCTCTCCTAACCTGAAACTCTGCAGTAGAAATTTAAAAGAAAAACTGTACGTATTGGACAGTAGTTTAGAGAATGACATCTAAATGGCACCACTTTTACAGTTTTTTAAATTAAAAAAACCCAACCTGCTCCTTAGATCTTATGATGACTAAAGCCTAAAAGCCATGTACCACAGAAGAGCCACACTCAGTGAACACAGAAACGGCTATACTGAAAGGGAACAAGGAGCCACCTAGTCCAATGCTACCTTCCTTTTTTTCCTCTCCCCTTTGTAAATAAACAACGCGCAGCAGCTGACACTTACAGAAAGGCTCTATGAGCAGAGTGTGTATTGTGTGACCCTCCTGTCTGTATACGCACAGTGGTTCCAGAAGCTTAACAGAATTAACCTGGGTTAGAGCTGGCTTCCAATCCACTTTTTTAGTAGCCTACAAAAGAACTGTTCTTGATAAAAATCAATTAACTTTAAGTCCTTTATGATTTGACTTCCTCAATACTGTGTGGTAACGAGCTCTGCAATTTAATGGTGCTTTCCGCAGAAAAGTACTTCCTTTTGCTCATTTAAAATATTCTCCTCTTTTTGTTGGACACCCCTTAGTTCCTATGTTACAAATGCAGGTAATTCTCATTCCCTATTCATATTTCTGTAACATCCATGATTTTATATACTCCTATTATACTATCATCATATCTTTTCATGCAGCAATCCTGATCTACTGTGTTTCTCCTCCCTTACAGGCAGCTCCACACCTTTAACCATTCTTCTTGTCCTTCTTCTAGATTTTATCAGTCTTACTGTGACCTTTGTGAGACAGGATCATCAGATCTGCACACAGAATTTGAGATGCACAAGTACACTTGAAAAATGAGGTTGTATTGTTCTCCATTCCCTTCTTAAGAATCCCTAAGATTTATTTATCTTTTCTTACTGCCACCAAGCATTCGACTGGTGTTTTCCAAGAAATACCCACAATAGATGCAAGATCTCTTTCCTGAGCGGTAATAACAGTTTTAGAATTTACTACTGCGTACACGACCACATAAATATTCTGTGTGGAAACACACACAAAGCATATTGCAGCAGGAAATGTTTCTTGACAGCCCCACAATGCTAAGAAAACAAAATGCCCAGGAAAAAAAAAACAAAACCAAAACAATCTGTCATACCAGATCAAAATAACAACTGAACTATATGCATCTACCCATCCCTATGTCCATTCCCCCAAAAACAATGATTATTCATAAAAGTACATAAAATTACACAGAGGGAACTCCTTCCTTCCTGCTTTTGACAGTCTAAAAACAGGAGGACACACATTTGCACGTTTGGTGTTTGGCCACGTGCTGGTTTTGGCTGGGATAGAGTTAATTTTCTTCCCAGTAGCTGGTACAGGGCTGTGTTTTGGATTTGGGCTGGAAACAGCGTTGATAACACAGGGATGTTTTCGTTACTGCTGAGCAGTGCTGACACAGGGTCAAGGCCTTTTCTGCTCCTCACCCCACCCCACCAGCGAGCAGGCTGGGGGGGCACAAGAAGCTGGGAGGGGGCACGGCCGGGACAGCTGACCCCAACTGACCCAAGGGATATCCCACACCATATGGCATCATGCTCAGCATATAAAGCTGGGGGAAGAAGGAGAAAGGGGGGACATTTGGAGTGATGGCGTTTGTCTTCCCAAGTCACCGTTAGGCGTGATGGAGCCCTGCTTTCCTGGGGATGGCTGAACACCTGCCTGCCCATGGGAAGTGGTGAATGAATTCCCTGTTTTGCTTTGCTTGTGTGCGCGGCTTTTGCTTTCCCTATTAAACTGTCTTGATCTCAACCCATGAGTTTTCTCACTTTTACCCTTCCGATTCTCTCCCCCATCCCACCAGGGGGGAGTGAGCGAGCGGCTGGGTGGGGCTCAGTTGCCGGTTGGGGTTAAAGCACGACAGGCCAGCATCCAAAAAAAAGTCAAACACAAGTAAGTCCTCACCAGCTAATAGGGAGGTCACCATCAAAGGCTTTTCCCACCACACAACACGTGTTGCAGGTGGTTGTTCGTATAGCCAGGAGTCTGTCACTGCTCTCAGACTGCTCAAACAGAAACAGCACCTCAGCTCAAAGAGGCAAGTAAGTTGCTTTGTCAGCTATTATGAAGCCTACAGGGTGTAGGGACTGCAAGACTAATTTACAGCCTGATCCAGAGTACCCCAAGATCACTGGAAGTCACTGCATGTAGCACATGAGATTTTTAGCTTCATGCCCTTTCAGGGCATTATAAGAAAAGCTGGGTGACGGTTGTCGTACAGACCTCTTGGCCAGCACAGTGCACGTCAATATGTGGGCGTGCGCGCACCCATGCTCTGACTGGAGGCCTCTGCATCCAGGCTGCAGAACTGTTCGTTGTTACCTTCACATGTATCTTAAATACATCCACCTAAACCCAGGAAGATAACGGTAGCACACATAACAACAGGCATGAACACGCCGATTAACAAAGACTTGATAGATACACCAGAGAGAGTAGGCATGAATGCATTTGTTAGGAACATGGGAAGATAAAATATATTTTGTAGAAATGCAGGACAATGAAATTCTTTCAAACTCTAGTAACTGCAAATAAATATGACTGTGTTCCTTTAAAAAAAAAAATCTGTCTGTGCTACATTTAAGTTCATATTTTTCAGAAAACATGGTGAACACCTTTACCTGTCTCAGTGAAATCAAACAGCATATTATGAGGTACCAGAAGTTATTTCCCTGCCAGGTTTTCTATTTGTGTTTTCCGATTGTCTGGGTGTTTTTTCATTTGCACCCAATTGAGCACTGCTACATCACCAGTTCCTTCGTACTGACCTGCTCATCTGCTGCAATAACTTTTTTGTTTTCCAGTTGGTGATTCCATCTCCTAGCATCTATCATCCTGTTTTGCTACTTTATTCAATTTTACAAACTTGCCTCTGCAAATTATTTGCACAAATGGAGAGTGATTTCTCTTTACACCAGCTCTCCTCTCCTTAAGACTTGCTCCAGCAACGCACTCGGCAGTGCTGGGGCAAGCAGTGGAAAGGAATGGCACAACCACAAACAGGAACTAATGAACTCCAGTGCTCAAGGACAATTACAGAGTGGCAAAAGCAATACTCATTTTATAAGGCACAGGAAACCAAGAAAGCTTGCCTTGGTCCTAACCATCTTGTAAAAATATTTCCTTAACCTATTTTATAATCTGTACTTGCAGCATAAATTCTCCATTATCCACAGTTAATTTAAAGGAGAGAAAAGAATAGTGGGACACTTCATGTTGTTTCAAATAAGCAAAAAATTACACTGCAGCAGCAAACAACTACAGAGCCTGTTTTTAACATCAGAAAGATGCACAATCCTAGCAGGATCTAAAGAATGGGCTATACGTAATCCTGTTGTCTTCAATTTCTGCTCATCAATTGAAGCATTCCTATTAAATGGCCTTTATATATTCCCTAATTCAAAAAATGCCAGAAAGTTAATTTAATCCTCAAAGTGGATACTATCAGAAGCGTGTCTTGTGCAGTAAACACAAAATGAAAAAGTGTTTTAGATTCAAGAACATAAAATTTCTTGGTTTTTTCCATAACATTAACTTCTTCACTTCCCTACATCTGTTTTGTACATCTTACACATTTCCCAAGCAGTACAAAAATTCATACTCTAACAAACATAGATGGAGGCCTGGCAGATACTTCTTATCTCCAGCCAACCTTTTAACCTTAACCACACATCGTCCTTGTTTCGGGGAGTTTAAAATACTTTACTTTCTGAAATACCTCTTTCATTTGTTTCAGAAGCCTGAATAGCTCCACATTCAAAGTTCAGGAAAGCCAGATTCTGTCTCTCTGAGCGCTGCGATCTGTATGTATGTTTGTTTTTCCTTATTGAAATAGCATCTCGAGAGCGCTCAGTTCAACTTGTGCGTTACCCATCGGGGTCAGACTGATTCATATGATAAACAACTGATGACATCCCTGTACTTACTTCAACGCTACTTCGAAAAGGAAAAGATGACAAGCAGAAAGAAAACAGCCTTTGTCTTTCAGGAGTTTCATTTGTCAGTCACATCTTGTCAACAACAGGCTGAAAAGTCAGTCAGGCTTTACAGCTCTATTGCTCACAGGTGATAGTTGCCTACAGGGTTACAGATGCAACTGCATGAAGAAGCACTACCTGGAGGAGCGGGAGGTGGATAGAGACAGGCTGAACAGCGGCTCCTATCCAGGGAGGGATGAAGACTGTATAGGTGATGCCCGAAGGGCACATGGGTTCGCGCAGGCTCCAGATGCTGTGCAACGAAACGCAGTCACACACAGCTGTGTGGTGCCTCATTCAAGAAAACCGACACAGTTACATCGTTAACTAACTGCGTGTGTGTCTTTGGACACTTGCAGTAGTCTGTCTCACATCAATACTTAGAAGGTTAGTCAAAATCATTCATTTTTAAGTCTTGATCACATTAACCCTAGTCAGTGGTTTTCCATCTTTGCACGAAGGTTTTCCAGTGGAGGGACAGGACACTGGAAATTTCACAAACTGCAGCACAGCGAACGTCACCGGCTCATTTCGCCACCTTTCCTGAAAGGCTGAGCAGTCATCCGGGGCCCCCAAGGGCCTGTGGATGGCTGGCTAAAAATTAGCGGTGCACATTTTTTTCTAGTTCAGGGAAATAATATGGAAGTGGCAGCAACCATTATAAGATGAATTAACTGTTAACTGGCCTACAACGAACAAGAGTAGAAAAAGAATACATTAGAATGAAATTACAAGAAACACTTTGAAAACCAGATTAAACTAATTTGGCTTGGAAAATTTTTCATTTCAGTATTCAAAAGTTTGTAATATTTGGAATAAGTCTTGCATGAATAATATTTTAAATATATGTTTAAATGAGTTTTTTTATGATTACACATCATGAGCAATATTTAATAACACTTATAAATTATATATATAATTACTACTTTAAAATATTTATGATAAAAAACAATCTAACGCCCCTCCCAACTTTTTTATCCCCCTCCCCCCCCCCAGTCATTATCCTTCTGCTACTGGGCACACTAGCATATTTTAAACCAAAAAAGTAAAATGAGGATGTACTAAATCTTGTGGAATCACTACTTCTTGATTCTGAGTAATTTCAGTTGCAACACTCCACTGCCTATAGCAGAGCAGAAATCATCTAGTTATCAAAGCAAAAGCAGCAAAATCCATAAACGCATACCTGTACAAATAAAAATTTAGATCAACTCTTCCAGAACTCAACCTCTTTCAGAAACTTGTACCTTTAAGAGTGCAATTAGAGCCACCATAAAAAGCAGCTGATAGTCAGGCAGGAGGTCACCTGCACATTTTTTAAATGAGATTTTTCCACACAAGGTCTGGAAGTGACAATGATAAGGGCAGGTGCACTAAAAGCCTCTGGAGACAGTCCCAGCTCACTGCAGCTTGCAAACATCCCCAGAGGAATACTCTAGGCAGAGGCGGTTACCCTGGACCACCACGTACAACCCAAGGGCTAGACAGGGCTGTTTATCAGTGCAGAGGCAGCACAACCACATCCCCGCTTCCTGCGGTCTCCACAGCGACGGCACAGTTCCGTGTTCTGCCCACCCCTTTTCCAACCAAAGATGCAACTTTTAGCCGTGGTAACAGTCAAAATCTGAGCAGATCTGGGGAAAGGGCACACGCCATCGTTCTCAGTCTTTAAAATATCAAATACCTGACAAAAAAATTAAAAAATTACACTTGGGGGGGGGCACGAACCCCTGGCTGGTCAGAGGAGATGGCTAGCAAGACTCTGATGATATTATAACAAGGAGATAGTGGTATTCCCTTCCAGGCCCCACAACAGGAATCTTGAACTGAACCCAAAATAAGCTACATTAAATTTAGGACCATGTCAATATGCAGCTGTCACTGATCACTTGGTAAAATCTAATAGAGACAATAATAATATAACAACAACAACAATAATAATAATACTTCCCCCTTTAAAAACCTGACATCCTCATTTCAGTAGCTAGAAATGACTACATTTGTAGTTCTTTACTGAACATAGCGACTTGCCCATACCCTTTATAAAGCCCACACAACTGAGCCACACTGTATTTTAAGACTGTTTACAGTCACACAGTGGTACTACTGCTGTTACTCAATAGTCTGCTCTCATAGCTGCTACAAATCTCTAAGAGCTTATATTTAGAAGTCACAGAAGGTAATGACCCATATTGTTTACCAAATCACAACTCCTTAAAAATACACTCCTATATTATGCAAGTACGCGACACATCCTACCTTCCTAGAAACATGAGCTCACATCACTTAATATGATCGCGGAACAGAAATGCTCTTTGCAACACCAGTAAGGTATACCTACTAAATATCAGCCCAAGTTCCAAATCTTCAGTTAACACATTTGTAGAAATTTCCCATGTAATTTACCTGAAAATAACTTCGCTGCAGATGTTGAAATTTCATGTGTAACGCAGAATTCTAATAGTCAATAATAAGAAATATACAGATAAAAGTTAACTGATTCTTAGTAAGTGTTAAAGTTATTAAATTTCTTTTATTAAACCCTAGTTATTCTTTTAATCTTGTTGAGGTCATCCATACCGAGCTATGGAGAACTTGTTATCAGGCACATAAGTAACTCACTCATACCAAAGATGCCACTCCATTTAGGTAAGCAAAGAACATAAGACTATAGCAAACTCTCACATTTTTAACCAGTCTGTTGTTATTTTATTTCTTAATTATTCCTCCCCTTCCTTACTGATACATTAAAAATTATCCATGTCCAATGAAGCTGCAGTTGGTCGGTACTCTCCCAAGATAAAAATCCTAAGCAGGGTGTTACGTACAGTTAGGCAACTGAATAACTGAAAACCTAAGTCACTACTTTCCCACTCTATGTCTGGATTCATGCACATCCAGACTTCAAATACTGATTAGCTTCATCTTTCGTTAACACCAGCACCCATCAGTCAGAGGGAAACTATGTAAGCGACAGAAATGCCAAACTCACTTTGTCTGTAATTCAGAAGGGATGCAAACAGAAATTCTAATCTATAGGATGATCAAAGACCTCCAAAACCTCAGAGGTGAGGGAAGTCTAAGGGTCCTAGAATCCATAGTCACAACTCAGCACGTCTGCATATACTAATTAGGATACAACACAGGAAAAGGTCAACTTCATAAAATACAAAGTGAATTAATACACAGTGACCTTGCCATTTTCTTTGATTTGATTATGTGTACACTGCCAGAGGAAGGCTTCATGTACTGCATTTTATTCATATCCACTTTGTCAAACATCTCTTGCAGAAAAAGTGTTAATCCCAAAATGCATTTATTCAGAGAGAAAACTTAAAAATTTAATTGTATGTTAAAGAAAGCACAGGTGGCTTTTTTCCTGTTGTTTTTGTTATTTTATTACTTCTGTTTCCTACTGACTGTATATTTATCAGTGTTGTTCAACCATAATATTTAAAAAAATTCCAAGTGAACAGTAGTCCTTGCACTTCCATTCCTCATACCTAACTATACAGCAGCCTACTACATCTGTGCCGGCTGAAACCTCTCTGCACAGTTTGTGCTCCTGGCTGCCATGGGGCTGGGCTGGCAAATGGGCTCACCTGCCCTTGGGAGCAGCACCCCAGGGTCCCAAACACAGAGCCCCAGGGGCTTTCTGTGGCACCCGCTGCCGTTTCGGCTCCACAATACAGTTCTGTCAGGCAACAAGCAGGCCTTCCCAAAACTCTTTTGGAGATGAGAATTTCACCACTGGCCGATGCCAGGGCCAGGTAGTGATTTAGGGGTGGGCCACCACAGAGTCCTTGTATTGAAAGGAAAGTTCTCTTTATTAAATAGGAACATCAAAACACATATTAATAATGAGATTAGAAAGCTGAATCCACTCCTCCCTACCTTTGGGTGTGCTGAGGGTTCTTTGTGTTTGGTTTTAATAACAGTTTCCATGTTTCTTTTTTCATTGACAGGCTTCATAGTGACAATCCGTTTTAGGGGATTTAGAAAATAAGTTTTACAAATAGCATTTTAGTCTTTGAAGTCACACTTTCACAGATAGGGCTCTTCCAAACAGTAGTCTGTTAAGTGATAAATCTTGTAAGAGCTCTTGGGCAAACTCTTTGGAGAGTATAACTACACTGCTCCTAGGGAGTGTATTTCAGTGGTGCCAACTACAGCCTTCCTCACACATGGCAGTACAATTGAGAATGGGAGCATTTTCCTGGAAAAGATCTGCAGTCCTAACAACCGTAGTACTGAAATGCATAACATTGAAGTGCAGCCTTTCTCATACAGAAGTATCAGCAACTAGCGAGCTCATTAATAAACAGAAGAGAAAATAGAAAAGGGTGTTTTTGAAAAGCATCCTTTTCTATTTTCTCAAGACAAACGTCAAGATTTTTCTGACATTTCTTGAAGACAGTAAAATTGTTGTAGATTTGGATATACATATATATTTTATCAGTAATAACACAAGGTAGCACCAGCAGTACCATTAAGGAGGTAATGACTTATTTTCTTTAAAACTTTTTCTGAAGGTTTTGTTTTTGTGGGGTTTGGGGGTTTGTTTTGAGGTCAGGGGTTTTTAAGCATTCCACTTCCTGCATAGCACGTGACATGCAATGAAATGGCCATGAATTCAACAAAAGCCAAAACACGCAGCAAGGATTTACATCCTAAATAAGAGGCTCACTTTCAGGACCAGCCACAAGGGGAATGTATACTGAAGGTTCCAGGTAGCCATCTATTGCTGCATTTAGCAATTCAGCACGTGCAATGAGTACGTTTCATTCAATTCAAGCACCGGTTGGGTGAGGACAAGGTTGTTTTGGTTTGGTCTTTTATTTGGGGTTTTGAGGCAGGGGGGTTCTGTGTGTGTTTTTAGTTTTTTAGTGGGGTTTGGGTTTTTTAAGAGAATCAACTGTCTTTGTGCCTAACACAGAGAAGCCCCAAAGAAAAGCTTTTTTAATTAATTTGAGTTAATTAGAAGATGGGGGGGGGAGGGGAGAATCTATTTCCTAAGTTTCACTGTGAGCTTGTTCTGAATTTTCTGTTACGCATTATTCTTCCCCTCAGCCACGATTCAGATTGGTTGAACATCTGAATCTTCATGCATCCATCAACATCCATCTTCTCTTCTCTCAGTGTTATTTAAATATTTTCCTCTATATTGGAGCTATCACGGTTCAGTACCTCCACAGAATTTAGTTTATATTCTTCATTTTCTGTGCTATTAACAAAGATATTAAACATTAGAACACATATAGCATTATTCCCTGGTTAGGCTTTTCCCAAAGCTCCAGGCTCATCCATTTAGCATTATTCTTTGTTTACAGTTGCCCTGCCAACTCTTTGATCATATGGCAGCATCTCCATCACAATCAATTTGAATCAATTTTTCAAGTAAGATTTCATGAAAGAGTATCAAATGCTTTACTAAAGTCCAAATATATTACACATTTACTGCATCCCCTTCATTCACCAGATTTGTATTTCTATCAAAAAGGTAATCAAGTTTGATGTGCCACTCATGCCATACTTTTAACTTTCACATTTTCTAGCTAAAACATTCGTCACACTGTACTTGCAAAATGCAGAACCACTGTACATGCAAAGCTGAAAAGAAAGTTTTGTGGTCCCAGTGGTGGAGCAAACTTTACTGTGTGAGCACAGGCTGAACTCATTTAAATCTCTTCTCCCACATAAGATAGCTGTCCTCTCATTGTGATTCAGCATGTACACAAATAAATCTAGGGTGATTAAGCTGCCTTTGATACAATTTGTACAATTCTATATAGCTCCAAAATCCAAATCATAGAGCTGTGTGCAATCAACTTCAATACCCACTTGGCTCTGCATCCCGTTAATTCGAGACAACAAATGTGTCCTTTTATGAACAAACACACACCAGCTACGTTTTTTCCTCCCAAAGCCAGACATCATGGCTGCTTCTGAGGTCAAGCTGTGAAAACAGTGGAAGCAAGACACAAATTATGGATGGCTGTTCTCATCTGCTGGCCTCTCTCATTCTTGGCTCTGAAATGCATGTTATGATGGCAAGGGAATCGCCCTCACTCAGCTTCCACCTGGAGGCTCCTTCTTTGATTCAAATACAGAGATATACATGTTTACTTTTCAGCATGTATTTTGCACTGTTGAAGCAACAGGCTACAACCACTGGACAAAGGCACAGACTGGCTGCCCCTATGCAGGACTTTCATCAATACATCCTCCACTCCCCTTCTCAATTACACCAGTATAGACCATCTTATTTTAAAAGAATAAAGAGTAGTTGCATAAAGAATACAAGCTAAAGCTAATTGCTTCCTGAAAGCAACCAACCTTCTACATGAGCAAACCAAATTGGGCTTCAAGTCCCATTAAGTGTGAGGCAGATCCCCAGGTGGGACGGATGGGTAGATTACTGGGTACAGATTACTGGCTCTTCATGCTATGCTTTTCAATAAAAATAAAAAAGCAAAGTGATCTATGAGAATACAGTTCCCTCTGTTTCTCTAGAGCACTCGGGGTTCTCTGTCCCACTCTGCTCTAGCTCTTTCCTTGTGATCTCCATATTCAGGTGTCCTTAGCGAGAGAATCACCTCAGACCCACCAGTGGGACATCTCCCTTGTGAGAATCACAAGTTCATGCTAAGACATGCAAAGTACATGATGATGCATCAGCTGCTCCCTGCAGCAGAATTAGAATTACAAGAAAAAACAACCAGAAAACACCACTAACATGCTCGTTGGCCTTTAATTTAATATAGATTCCTCCTAGACCATAGACAGTGAGCCTTGCTCAACCGCAACACAACCAGACTAAGATAGTAACCTACTATAGCATTTTCTTTTGCTTTTACTGCTGTGAATCCTTCAGCGACAATTTCTCCTGCCACGCTGTTAGGCGGGAGTCATTTGCCCTCTCTGAAGAGCCGCTACCACACCAACACAGAAAGAGGCGAGCCACTCTCTGCAGCACGCCTGGCTGCGTTGCTGGGACAGAGCCTGGTGCAGTAATGCTCTCGTGCCGCAAGTGCTGCTGCTCTTCCTCGCTCTGATTACGGCTTCCTAGACGGCACACTCCACTCAGTGCAAGCGTTCATGCAATCAGATACTATTCCACTTGAGCACAGGTGGCAGGCTCCAAACCATGATGTCAGGCTTCCTTAGTCCTCACAGTGATCAGGCTAAATTTGACATCACTGCTAGCGATTTTCTTTGACAGTGCCAACACAGTACACGTTACCCTCTGTACTGCTCACGTGCCAGGGTGCAGCGCGAGGTAGCTTGCTCCTGGCATTCGAAAGGGGTTTTAGTTGACTACTCCAAAATAAACATGCAAAACCACTTTTCAAACTAGAAACGCTCTGATCAGCCTCAAGGATATAATTCCATTTCTTCTGCTTTTAAAACACTCATTGACGACACCTTTAAGTTGTCAAAGTACAAAAGATTAAGAAAGAAAACTAAACGTACTTCATATGCTTGGCATTGGTATCAGGGTTGAGTAAGGAGGCAAATCTAGGAGCAGAAAATCTTTGTAAACATACTGTCAGTCACGAAAAAAACATTTACAAATGCACTGGCTGTATTCAGCAGGATTAGTGATATTACAATTAAGGGACTTATAATGAATACAGTTTAAATCACGATGAGAACCCCTATTAAATGTAAAGGCAAAACAATTATTATTTTAAAAGGCTTTAGCTCTCTACTGACAAAAAAAATCTTTTTATTCTTTTTTTTTTTTTTGAGATACCTCCTTTAATCCTCAAATCACTAGAAAATAAACTACAGAAAAATGTTTAAGGTTTTATTTTATGTCTCTTGTTCAGACAAACCACACAAGATGTAGCAAACATGATCAGCATAGAAATAAAGCATCCTACCAAAATCAGACTGGTCAGTAAATACAGATACTCTTTGTTTAGACATTTATTTTATGTATACAGAAGCTGAAGAATAGCTATGCCACAAAGTCAGGTATAATTTGGTTCAGTGCTCCATAAATACTCTTGTATTATCTGCAAGTGTCCCTGGAAGTCCTTTGCTACCCAGCCCTTGCTCCTGGAAGTGTCTTACTCGGAAATGCTTCCCAGCCCTTACGGCTACAACACCAAGCCATTTTAGTACCAGATATTTGAATTCTAATGAGGTTTCACTTATAGTCAGTTCCTCAATGTGTTATAGACTATTAAAACAGTTACTCACCACACTAACCCAGACTTCAAAGGACTAAATTCTGGGGAGCAAATTCTATTCCAAATGCCACAGACGTCACTAAATTTACTGACCCTCTAAAGGGGAAAAAATGATCCACACAACCCCAGCCCCAATTTCATTGGCACCAAAGTCTTGGAAGAAAGACTGCAAGAAAATCCTCCCCTCTGATAGAGATAGCAGCTCCCCAGCTTAAGAGGGCACAGTAGCTGACTCATCACCGCAGTTCCCCCATCCCTTCTCAGCGGTCTGTATCTATTCATTGTGTTGCAAACAATGTCACTCGGATATTTTCCTTTGTCAGCTCAGCTCCGATTTCAGCATCAGGGATTGTATCAGTAGCATCACTTCAGAATTTAACACTTCTGATTATCTTACCTGTTCCACTCTGTAACGCCACTTTATAGTGCAACGTTTGTATTATGCATATGGCATCCGGGGTGATAGAGCTAATAGAAAGATGTTATCCACAGGAATAACTTTATTTAAATAAATTTACTGTGCTAATACAAACAAATTCCCCAAGCGTAGATAGATCACACAACAACATCTAATTCTGTGCATGGGAATTGAAGTAGTGATGTAAACATGATGAGAAAGAGGAAACATACATGCAACGCTGGTAGATGGTAAAAAGCAGAAGCACGTCCTGACCAAACCACAAAAAGAGAATGAGGGCATCACTGTGCCAGGGCTCAGTGGATGGATTTGTGTTCCTTCAGTGCGTATTCTCCCACAAAAACATGCTCACGTGCTTGATGTGCAATGCCACCGTTATCATTGCAAGCATAGCCAAAAATATCACAAGAAATAATTCCCCACAGATGATGAAAGAAATGAGAGGAGTCTATAGCATAAGGCGGACCCAGACAAATGCAAGGTTTGGGAACTGTTTCAATTAGGGTTTTTTTTTTTTTGTTTAATTTTGTTTTAAGCAGTGCTCCACATGTGGTAACCTCACATTGCTGCCCAACACTGAAATGACACATGGCCACGCAGTGATGCCTTGTGATAATTTGGCAGTTTCCAACCCTTGTTTCTAATCTGGGAAAAAATGCAAACCATTTTCCTAAGTAGTAGCAGCACTTGGGACCCTAAATAACACCGAAGTCTTTTTCTGCCTTTCTTGTCTGTCTCTTTAGATGTATGTAATCCGCAGCGTCTCTGTCATTAGTTTCCACCTTGTGGAAAGTGTTCTCGTTTTCATTTCTCCCACTGAACAAGTCAGCAGAGGGTGACCACTGATGTTTAATTACTGTAGCTCTATGATCAGTTCTAAACACACTCATCTTAGGATGCACCTTATTATTTCCTACCATACTTGTTTTCTGTCATCCTGTTAAATTAAGGATAATGGGGATTGAGTTCAAGCCAATTATAAGAGTGGCCTAATGAGTGGATTCTCTTTCCTCTACATTCCTTCCCCCAGTACAACAAAAAACCACCACCGTTCCTATTTCTTACACAGACACTGCCTTTACTTCTACAGGAAGGATGAAATGGCTGCTGTTAAGCCTCATTTTCACCCATATGCTTTTTTTCTTTAGATAATACTGTTTTTCCTGGTACTGCACTGATACGTTTACCCTAAAGTCAGTAGAGTCCCATTTACTTCATAAATGTCCCACTCTTTTTCTGTTGTAACCTTTCATCCTTTGCTTCTAAAAGGAGTACTTTTAAGATCACCACCTTGTCATCTGGGCATATTTATTGGTCCTTGCAAATTCATGTTACACACTGCAATTTTTCCTCTTTCTCCAAATGCCAGGCTGACACTTGACCTGACTTTCAGCTCTAAATGCCTTTCTGCTTCAAGTTTTCTATAAGTGTTTACAATTTTCTGTTTTATTGCTAGGATCAGCGCACTGCCCATCCTTCATTCCGGACTGGGCAGCTGCTTCTGGTTGGCTAAATTTTAACACATTATCAAACATTAATTCTGGGTTTTCCACAAACCCAGTACTATAATGTTGCACATTTGAACCACAACCCAGTTTCTTCTTGAGGATGCATTGTTAGAGAATCTCAGAACTCAAATTTTTAGACCAGTTTTTGCCTTTAATTCTTATGTCCTACTTTCCAGATTTCTGTAATAGGTTTTGCTCATCAGCTTTCTTTGCCTCACTTAACCTAAAACTACTAAAAATATGAAGAGTTTCAAAGCCTGCTCCTACTCTCTCATTAAAGCCATTCTTCTACCATCTTGCTGCACAAACCACCTGTTGCTTCAGGTGAAAAATAAAGTGCCTTCTAAATCTCCTTCGGTTGTTTTATACATTTCCAAAGAGGTTCAATTCCAGTGAGATTTCATCTCTTCCCCCCACCCCAGTTTGCTTACCTTGTGGCTGAACCATGAATCGGAAGGATCTGTTTAGCCTCACACCAGAATTTCTAACTGATTGGTATCACGAGCATCAGCCTCTGCGCAGGGTGATCCACATCAGCTGGCTATTGCCAAGAACTTTTCAAAGGTTCAGTACTCAACAGGGGAAAAGCTGAGTATAGCTTAAGTCAGAGCCATCAGCAGCTACAGACAGAAATTGAGAGCATATCTAAAACAAACTGTTGTCTAGCTAGCTTATACACAAAATTTATTTTTAAAAAATAAAGGAAAAAACAAGGTTTATCCATTGAAGGACTTGCATTCCCTGCAGAGATACAGCACAGATAGTTAAAAAGACAAAAACAACGGGATGCCATAACAACAATGTTATGGCCCCCAGCAGCGTGGTAGCAAAGAAGTACAAACCTCCATCATCTCAGTCTTAATCAGTTTGGTACAAGTTAGACTGAACCAGCTGACACCTCTTCACTGGCACGCGGCCACTTCTGCGAATGGAACTGTTGATCTCATTACAGTTTCTAGTAAATTATAGAAGACACATGAATAGTTATCAGCACTACTGTGGCACTCGGAAAGGAAGTTAAGGGTTGGAAAGCTCTGGCCTCCAAGCAGCCCTTTCTCCCACAGAAGAGTTCCCATCACATCAAAGCTGGTAAATATTGCTAGATGTGGTAATAGTGACACAGACACTGACAGATTCAATTCTGTTTTGATGGCAATCCAAAATCTCTATCAGGAAATTAATCCATGCTAAAGAAATAAATCTACTCTCTTTAAGAGGTCACTTTATAATTAATTATAGTCCAGCTTTTAAAGCATTTTGCAGAGTGCAGTTCTCTCTAATATAATTATCTCACAAACTGCATTTTATGGCAAACCTGAATTGAAAAGTCTCGTCTGGAATGCCAACAGTGAGGCTACTTTAATATGAAACTTCAGTAGGTGTTTATAACAAATATTGGCAAAAGCAGGTAATAGAATACTACACAGCCTTGAGACAAAAATTAATGAGACAACGAACAGTAAGAAATTAAGAAGCTGGCATGTATTCTGTTCCAGAAGCAGAAATCATAGAATCATAGAATCATTAAGGTTGGAAAAGACCTCTAAGATCATCGAGTCCAACTATCGACCCAACACCACCACCCACTAAACCATGTCCCTAAGCGCCTCATCTACACGTCTTTTAAATACTTCCAGGGATGGGGACTCAACCACTTCCCTGGGCAGCCTCTTCCAATGTTTAACCACTCTTTCAGTAAAGACATTTTTCCTCACGTCCAATCTAAACCTCCCCTGGCGCAACTTGAGGCCGTTTCCTCTCGTCCTATCGCTTGTTCCTTGGGAGAAGAGACCGACCCCACCTCGCTACAACCTCCTTTCAGGTGGTTGTAGAGAGCGATGAGGTCTCCCCTCAGCCTCCTTTTCTCCAGACCAAACAACCCCAGTTCCCTCAGCCGCTCCTCATCAGACTTGTTCTCCAGACCCCTCACCAGCCTCGTTGCCCTTCTCTGGACACGCTCCAGCACCTCGACGTCCTTCTTGTAGTGAGGGGCCCAAATAACACAATCGGTTGTCTCTTAATGCCTGCTTTCATACAGACTGTAATGTTACAGACCTCGTTCAGGTGTCTGAATTATCACACCTAGTTTCCCACAGCAGAGCTCTTCAGTTGCCATCCCATGGCCTCTCCAGCCCAGGCACAGCCCAACGGCTCCATGGCATGGGCAGCTCCCGTGCCTGGCACAGCCCCTCATGCCTCCCACACCCTCCCAACAACCCTAATTGACACACTCACCCCTGCCACTTTCCCCCAGCACAGTGGAAGGCATTGCTCAGCTACTTGGGAGATTATGGGGGCATTTCCCATTGCAGAGGGATGTGCGTACAGCTAACGGAGAGATTTATCCACACCTAAGCCTTGCCCAGGACTGGGCAAACACATGGGAGGCTGGTACCAGCGTTACCTGGTAAGGCAGTTGAAAACCAAGCACCAGCTCCTTCCACTGCACACTGGGCAACCCTTCCCACCAAAAACTTTCCCATTCATCTTCCCATCCCACCCCACTCCTCTTCCCTATCATCCTCTTCTGTCTTCACCTGTGCAACCTGGGTTTTTGGTCATCTTTTTTTCCACCCACTCACTCCTTCAATATTCACTCTCTCACTCATTCAAGTTGGCCGGATCCTCCCTTTTTTCCTCTCCTCAAAAAGGTAATTCTGCTCCACCTTCACATGGAGTAATCGGAAATTTTGTTTTTTCTCAGAGAAACACAGCTCAAACAATTAGCAATCACCCAAGACTTCAATAAGAGTTCAAGTTAAACCTTTGAGAAATAGTCTTCCAATGGTATTCTGTTCCTCCTCTACCTTACATTAAAAGATCCTCCCTTGTTTTGCAATTACAAGCAAATTGGAAATAACGAATGAAAAATTTATTTTTGGTCTCAATTGGAAATCCTGGACATTTCAGATAATTTTTTCTAAATCAGAACAAAAGATTAAACCTCTAAGGCTTCTAAGTCATATTCATTTCATAGCATTACACAATGGTAGTGTAAAATAGTAAATCAAAATCTCAAACATGAAACATCAGCTAAATTAGTTTAAAAAAACACGTTATAATAAAAATAAACAAAACAGTGTAACATTAATCAAAAGAAATAGCTATTATCAGAACAAAAACATTTTTTCATCGAAACACAAACATTCCCACAATGGATTTTTACCAAAACTGCATTTATCTTCTACCACTGTTTCGCAGGCAGAAAGACACTGTACCATTTTGAAAAGCTTCAAGGTACTATCCAGATTTCAGGGTACTCTAATCCACCCATAACACTACAGTCACTACACATTTAAGGTAAGTGTCCTTCACCTTGGTCAAATTCGCCCTTATCATGATAGACCTAACCACCTAAGCCAGCAGATCCCTGCACATACACACACTGATTTTTGTTTCTGGCGCTTAGGTCTTAATCCTCCCCATTTAGAGGGCTGAGCATGATATTTACAAATAATCCATAGCAAGAAGTTTTAATCCACAACTTCCCACCTGCATCCGGTATTTCCTGGCTGCTGATTTGAAAACAAGGTATGCTGGAAATTTGTGGGCACAACTTTCTCCATGACTGAAACTGAAATTAAATACCTCTCAATGGGCATTTATTTTATGTGAAAACTAACTCTTAATTTTATTACTTCATTGCAGAATTCAACTTTTATACTGCTTCCTAGCTATAGCAAACTAGGCATTTCTGAGAAAAGCCTCAATGCAAAATAGCATTTTAGGCTCTCTTTAGAGATTTTATTCACTCGTGACCAAATCAACCATATTTGAGTCAGAGATCCATCAGAATTAAGTCCCCTACTCCAAACGACCAAGAGGCCAGGTAATGGCTCCCTACCAGTTCCCCAAACACTCTCAGGCGTGCAGGTACTCTCTCCATGTACTCCAATGATGTTCTTTTACACAGAGGAGTCTACAGTTTGGGCAATAAATGACACTTGAACTAGAATCAGAAAAAGCTATCAGGTAACATAAGTTGCTTCATGACTCACTGAAGCCTTCTGGCTTCCTTCACAGAGACTGAAGCACAACAGACCACAGAGAAAATGACCAAACTCAATCTCTAAGCTCTGATAACAGCAAAACAGCCATGGGGATTTCCAGCTAAGGAAAGAAGCCTAGAAGAGTTTCAGAGCTTGGCTGTCTCATGGTATTTTAATTAGATTGCTCTGGACCTCAAGTCACGCAGCAAGTCTCTGGAGCAAGCTGGTATACGGTTTTGACCTTTTTAGGTACTATCAATAGAATTCAACATCTCTTGCAAATGTGAATGAGTTGCTAGCCAGAATACAGATTTGATAAAAGATTTAAAGAAAAAGCCTCATAAGTTGTTTGCAATAATTATGAAAAGTTTGTCAGTGAAGGTAGTAGCAATGTAAACAAGAACATCTTGGTAGTGGCCAACCCAGAAGACACACAAACACCATTTTTTAATACGACAATTAATACGTAGTGCTGTCTGTTTAGTATTAGTTCACACTGAACTACTGTCACCTAAATGGCACAATAAAGCAGCAATCATATATCCTATAACCACATACACTGATCTTCGGGATGGCCAGCTGTCCTTGGCCAGGTCAAAGCTCCGATTCCATCAATCTGGCTTATGGCAGTAACGCTTATTCAATGGAGATACAGAGTACATATGCTGGCAGTTCGTGTCTACAGGATCAGAGCCCAGAATTATTTTTATGAGAAGTATTTGACACATACTTACCTAGCCATATAAATAAAAATGGCACCCAGATTTTAAATGATGGACCAGAAATATAAGACTACAGTAGCTAAAGAGGCAATTTAGAACAACAGATATTATTACAGAAATTCCACTGATTCTGAAAAAAAAAGAGCTGTAGTACAGAATCTATGGTTTCAAGATGTAATTCCAGAAAAATACTAACTACAATCTGAATCTAATTTTATTTTCTATATTCAAATTTGGTTGAATACATGCTATGAGTATTGTCTATTAAAAAGCCTATACAACAATTTTCTAAATATCTCATTTGCAATTCTGCTCTGTCGTTGAAAATTTCTAGTACTGCAGCTGCAAAGGCTGCTAAATCTGCCTGGTTTTCTGACCATTTGCAGTTACACACAAAAATACTTGAGCTGCTGAATTCTTTCGGTCATATTTCTGCCAGATTACAGACACTTCTGCTCAGTCCCCCACCCCTTTCTCATTGTTGGGGCTTTAGGTTACGTAATACACTGTGATGTAACATATTAATATGCAATATAACCAGATGCCACAAAAAGTAAGATCTTGTCAGAGGTATGCAGCACTGCAAAGGATATTCTCTGGCTGCTGTTCGTTCTGTCGTCATGTGCCCATAGATTACACTATATGTTTGCTAAAAATATGAAGACTTTTTTTTAAAAAGATGCTTCACTAACACAACTATAATCTCTTCTGCTCTGCTGCTTTAATCCCTGAAGATCTTTTTAATAAGCCTCTCCCACAGCAACTGATTAAAATCCACATCTTTCGTATCTTTTGATTACAAGAAATAGCTCAAAGAGTAGTTCATATAAAGTGTTAGTAATTATGCTGAAACTGCATTTTAGCAGACTGTTTCCTTTGATTTATTTATTTCTGGATTCCATGAACGAACATAGTAGGCCATTACATTACAATATTTCAGCATCAACAGGAAATCACAGTCCAGTATATGATTTACTGCATGACAATTCTAGTATAGGAACAAAATAAGAAATCAGCTATATCGGTGTTATTAATTACAAAGGAAATTACCTTGGTACAATCTGAAATTCACTTAAAAGCATGAATATTTACTACTTATGATAGGTAAAACCATAACTCCCCCCATTTCAGGCCTTAGGTCAAAAAAAAAAAATTCAAAGTTAAACTTAACATGAATCATCTGTATTTAGGAGTAGAATAAACTTCTCTGTGATGCAACATCTCAGCTTTCTGTTAAAGCATCTATCAAATGCTATTGTGGCTCTTTTGTATGACATAAGTCATTAGAAATTAGGTTTTTTACTACATGCTTTTGCAGTCCCTGCTTCAGTTTAGAAAACTCCTGCAGTCGCACCGGCTGCAGAACGGAAACTGCCAGCCAGCAGCACAGCCAGAGGGCGCGGAGCAAGGGCTTCGCCCGTGCTCTGCTGAGACTTGGTAGGAGACTGTCTATGAATTAAAAGGACGAGGAAGGAATGAGCCCTCACGACAAGGAGTGATAACAAAGAAAAACCTAGCCCTTTGCTGTATCTATTATTTCCCAAGGCCTTCTGAAATCACAATCTCCAAATAGAAGCTACGCACATAGGAGAAAGTTACCGAAGCCCAGAGTTACAAGTCCTCATGAAGTGCAAAATCACTGTCTTCTTCCAGAGGAAGATGAATACCACAGCCGACACTTAGTCCTGAATGGATGTTCTACCGAAACATCAGGGAGACGTGTCAGACAGAACTGAGAACATTCACTCAAAATGCATCATTTACCGTACAATTCTTCTGTATTAATAGCTATGGAAAAAGTACAAGAGAACAAGTTAACATCAGCAGCCTTTCCCTCTGTGGCCTTCCCCTTTGCTCCTTAAGCAGGTCCAACCTAGCTTCTCCCAGCGCTCCAGAAAAATGTCACCTTGATTGGCATCTTTAGGATGCCAATTCCTTGTGCAGCAAAACAAGCTTCATCAAATAGGTACAATTTAACATTAAACTGAAAAAGACTGAAAATTATAAACTGTAAATACATACAAAGTAAAGCAAGATCATAAGACATATTAGAGATTGTTAACTCAAACTTCCTTGGTTCAACAACTGAGGGATGAATCTCACAGTGGAAACCTAACAGGAGCTTAATACGGTCCAGGCTGCTCTAACTTCCAGCATTACATGTCTTCCCTAGGATTGCCTGCACTCTAGCATAAATTAGTCTAATCCAAACAGTCTGCAGAGTGGGGACTTGTTTCCATTCTCTGGTTCCAAGGTAAACCCTTCAGCATTGTTAGGTAGGCAGTAGAGAGCAGTATTAACACAATTACACACACAACCCAGGGTTATCTGCAAAAAACCAAACCCTTGCAAATCAAGTAATGTTTTGGATGTCTGTGGGTAATCACGAGAGAAGTCTATCACGCAAACACCTCACTAATAGTTTCCCAATCTCTGACCCTCATTGTGAATTCTGTTGCCTTCTCTGACTTTGTGCAGGTTATCTGGCAATATCAAGAAAGGACTTTTAAAGCGGTTCAATTCACGCACATGAAAATGTCACTTCTTACCATGGTTTATAGCTCAATTTTTGATGAAAGAATAGGATTTTGAATAATTCTAACAACTCTGAATCTACACATTAATAACTCATGGCCAGGGCTGACTAACCAACCCTGTCTGTCTCCAAAGAGAAGCTCTGCAGTACACAGCTGAAGCGTGGCTAGTCATTTCTTACAACACAACCAGGAAAAAGGGCAAAGTGACCCCCATCTTGGTGACCTCGCCTCATAATTAAGAGAAGGGTAAATTCTATCAGACTCCTGGTAAACCTTTGTACAAAAAAACAAGTCAGGCCACCTGAAATTTAAATGACATTTTAAGCATTTGTAAAAATAATATGACTTTTCATGCTTAATCAAAACTGACAGATACTTTGACTGAATTCATTTGCTAATAGCTGATTTCAAAGTGATAAATTCGTGATCTAATTCACAAAGTGAGGTGATATTTGTGTCTTGTTATTACTTGTTGACCCACTGTACAAAGTATTTATGCACAGTTATCCGCATGATTGTTCCTGTTTAATACTTGACTTCTCTTCTGAGACTACCAATCAAGTTGTCAGGGTCGTGAGGTTTGTACAGGTGTCCTGTAAAAAACTAGCAAGCAGTATAAAATACCTACCACATTTCTTACAGCCACCTAACAGCTTATGAGGTGGTTAAAATTTGACTGATGTAATCAAATTGAAACCTATGACCTAGTGTGGAGGAGGTTCTCTATCTCATTAACAGTCCCCTGGAGCAGCTCCCTAGTAGAAAAACATTTTGCTTAGTGCCCTCTTTCTCAAATAGTTTTGTCACTGAGCAGGGTATTTCCATCAATATTATGTGAGGCTGAAATAACAACTCAGTGAGGGAGAAACCCAAAAGAAAACAAGGCCAAACTCAATGGGCCCTGCAAAACAGGCTGCACAGTTATTATGAATAAAATTCTCTACTAATGAGTTTCCAAGTCTCTATAAAATCCCAATATTTGGCAAAGAGCGTTCCATTTCGCATTTTAACATCCTCTGGCATAAACTGTCATGCTTTAATTAAACACAGAATGCAAATCACATCCCCAGGAGATGATGCCTCTAGCTGCTTCTCTTTCAATAAGCCAGTACGGAAATCAACCACGGCAGTAATGTAGCACAGAGACCAGGGCAACTGTGCACCTCGTGGGGCTGCGCTTCCCAAACGCCACTCTGAGGGGCAACTCCTGAAGAGTTATTGGAGACGTCGCTTAGAGCCAGGCTCCCTGTTGGCAGGCAGGAAGCCATCCGTCTCTGCTGTTGTCTTCCTGATCGGTAGGCTGCATTTGCTGGCAAACGCGAGACAGCTTGATTAGCTAGGCTAGTCTTACACGCATTTCATTGCCTTCAGCTCCAGGGAAAAAAAATCCGTACTCTGAGGCCTTGTCCACACTGCAGTTCCCCACAGGAAAGCCCCCACCAACCTTGGGAAACTACGGGAGCTATCCTACATAGTGCAAATAGCAGACAACACTTTGTTCATCTACCGTTTAAAACTACCCTTAGTAGACAACAGCATGTAAGAATTGCACTTCCATGTAAAGCCATTTTGTCTGGTGACTGACTACCTCTCTATCGGGAAGCTAAGAAAAACATAGACACAATATGGAAACCAAAATCATGCTAGCAGAGAAAGATTGTGTACTTCCAAGTATCGTATCAAGATATTCAATACACCTTCATTTTCTCTCGCCTTCAAATCTACCAACTCCGGGAAGTCAGACATGTTTTCACAATAAATGAAAATTGAGGATGGGAATGGAACCAAAATTGTGTTTAGTTTATCGTACATGGGACCAACCAGAATTCTTCCAAGGCTGCTTAAAAAAAAAAATATAGCTAGATACAGCGTCCACATAGGCAAGATTTGTTATGTACATCTTAGGAAAGTCTCTCTTCTGACAACAGCTAATTCAAATATCAGATTGTAAGTGTATAACACACTACCCACAGTACTGGGAATCCACTGTTGAAGAGTCCCCTTTGACTTCAAAAGTGATTTCCAAGACCTAGGAACTCTGTACAACAGCAGGAAAAATCCTCAGGAGTCTTTCACATGAAAAGTTCGTACAAGATGACTGACAGAGGTGTGAAAGGTACAACTCGTTCTACAGCTCACACCATAGAAAACAGATAGGCAGACAGAGGGTACGCATACATTTTAAAACATCTGAAGCACTGTATTCTAGCATGCATTTAGTCTTTGTATTAAAAAATGAAGCAAGGAAAACCCACTCCACATCCACATGCATCTTTCTAGACAGACTGCTATTCAGAATCAGTATTCTGTGCTGTAGAGCTACAACATACCTAACTCCCCTGTCATCATCAGGAATTATTTTTTTCCCAAAATTATTTTTTAAATCCAGATTCTGTATTTAGCGTCCTGCATTAAGTACCTGAATGCACAAAACTTCATCTTTCTGCAAGATGCCTTTACATCTCTCAGGGGGTCAGTGCCATGAGGTAATTCAGCATTTCAGAATTTTTTCACAGGGCAGCAAGAGGAATATTTCACTCAGGCATCTGTGGCTGTGTGCGCCTTCCTTCGCACTGGGAAAAAGATTATACAGTTTAAGTAAAATACAGAAGAAAGACTCTATGTTTAGACAGGCGTGTCTATGAATGCTAAATAAGGGGGGATGCTCTGAAGCTGGTGAAGTTCTTGGAATTTCCACACTGGCCATACAGCATACATAACATCAGCCCAATATTAATGAGCCAGAATAAGGAGACTGGAGTGCCTACGTGTCAGAGCTTTCTTTAACGGCTAGGCAATAGAACTATTCCTCAGGTCAAGACTCTTTTCAGGCAAAGAATCAGCAAAAATTGAATGTACTGTGATGGATATATCCAGGCTCTGAATTGCTGTGATTCTAAGCAAATTATTACTTTTTAAATCACAGTGCAGTTAGCAATACTGGAAAATAGGCAAAGTTACTCTTCCAAATTAGAGCACTCATCACTGATGTGATTTTGGACAATCCTGAGCCTAAAGCTGTTGTGGATTTCAGTAAAACTGCAGATACTTTGCTCCTCAGGGCAGGGGGCGGGAGGATGACGGGACAGGACACAAAACAGCAGCAACTTCATCTAGAGACAATAGGTTTCAGAACCTCTCTGTGAATCCTTTGGCCTTATATAATAAGAATGAAAATCCCTTCGAGCCTTTCTTAGGTTTCTTTTTTCTTTCACCTTCACTGAGGTCTTATTTCCCTGCAAAGCAAAAGAACCATGAATTACCAGCAAACAAAAATATTTGCAAATGCTAATGTTCAGGCACTCCACTAGCAGAAACAAGCACGTACCTTCTCCAAGCATATCCAAAATCCCTTTTGGGTGGTTATCAACACAACTCCGCTCTAGTGAGTCATGAAAAGAGACCAGTTTCATTTGCAGAATGCAAATGCTGATTCCAAACAACATGACTGTACTGACATTGTTACACACATGCACTACTTAGAGCAAATAATTGCTATTTCAATATTTAACTGGGATATAACTGGGATATTATACATTTGTTCATACAGGTTCTGATCTACCTTAGAATTTTCCTAGCCAAACCAAAGGATATCCTACACATGTGCATGCACTTTTTAAACAAATGTAATCTTTTTATTTTTAATTTATCATTATTTTACTGAAATAAAATACCCTACCTTATTCTGTTTAAATACTTAACGCTACTTTGAGAGAAAACTAGAAAATGCATTAACGCTAAGTCAGTTCCTGGGGCTTTGTTTTATGCAATCCCTAGCTAAAATCCAAAAGAAAAAGCTGGCATGCTGCTTATTAAAGCCACTTACAGTTCAGTTCGTTTTCTCTAGGTGATGTATGTATTTATTCACATTGTGCTGTCACCTTATGGAGGCCTCGCTAGATAATCACTTAAATTTATCTCAGAACAACAACAAAAATAGTTCATGTTTTACTTTGGTTTTATGAGTTTACACACATGTTCCAAAGCAACAAAATGTCGTATTTTGAAGGGAAAAAAAAAAAATTTCTTCCCCTCCAATTTGGCTCTTTTCCTACCTGCTTGCTCTTGCAAAATACTTAGCTTCTAATCAAAATAATGAAAGCAGGGCTTCTGTGCTCAGAGGTTTTCATTTGAATAAGCAAGGCAATTTCCATTTAAAATGTATGTTCTGTCATGCTTCCACAAAACAGAAGAGCGTCATTTCTCATTTAATGCAGATGCCAAGTTATCCAAGTTCTTGTACCCCTCCAGAAAAATCATAAAACCATCTCAGCGTGCTCACTGCTCAGCACAGCTAGCTTCCTTGTCCGGCCTGAGGTTTGACTGCAAAGTTTAAATGCAAAGTCTGCCCAACTCCAGGTTTCTATATTCCTAAGTCTGACTTGGCATATGAATTTCCTGAGGTTGCTGCATCTCAGGTTCTTCCCTCACATTACTTTCCTCACACAGGGGTATTTATGACCCTAAAATTTGGTACACTTTGATATAGTGAGATAAAAGATGTGGAGTACTGTTCTTACAAAATCAAGCTATGCAACAGCCAGCTTTGTCAGTTGTGCAACATCTTCTCCACCCGCTCATCTTGTTGGAAGAAATAATGCAGATATTGAAGTGAAACTACAGATCAAAATTTCATGCTAAAATTAATTTTTAAAAAATATTCTTAGAAAACCTCTTCTTTAAACAGCATGAGCAACTTGGCAAAGAGTGATTAATAAGTCAGTTTGTTTCATGGTGTAAATCTTTAATTTCATTTGCTGCCCTTGTTACTCTGACCCTAGCAACAGTCTATAAATATTTAGGTAGCTTTCCACCAGCATGCTTTCAGCTTTTGAATACTAATGCTAGCTGTAGAGAAGAAGAAAAGGAATCGCTGTAATGGACCACGGAACTAGCTGTGAATATCTAACCTGCTGTTTGTAAGGCATCCTGTTTGCTGGAATTAAAGCAGTCATTACTAGCACACAGGAACACATCACATTCTTAATGAATTGTGAGGCTGTGTTGGGAAAATAACAAATATCTTTACCTGAATAAGCATTAATGTTGTAACAACCAGAAAAAAAAAAAAATCAATAGCTGTATAAAGCCCAAGGCTAAGAACAGAAAAACAAGACCGGCATGCATACAGATAACCTTACCAGTGAAGAAATCAAAGAGATTCTGGTTTACTCTGCACCTCATCATGGTGCCCGACAGATTATCAACAACTTTAAAAGTATCCTTTTATATAAGCACAGTCAAGGCCCAGGGACGTGACCTTTTACTACCTATATTCCCCCATCCTGCAACACCCCAAGCTCATTAGACTTCAAAGAATCGATTTTACAAGACCACTCTTGGCAAAGCAGTGGCGTGCAATAGTGTGGTGAGCCTTCCCACTGCTCCAGCCAGGAGAAACGCAAGCTTGAGAGGAGAGTCACAGAATGCCCCTTGTTCCCTTGGTCAGCGGATGCAGCATCCCCATTCAGTCTCCAAGGGGACAGGGTCATTCAATCCATGAAGAGGTATTTCCCTGCCAGCTGGCCAGATCTGGCAGAAACACCAGATGTAGAAGAATTCGTTTGCCATTCCCAGCAAAGAGAGGTGCTGAGCATAAGTAACCATTACTACTGAAAGAGCAGCAGTGGAAAAGTTGCCAAAATTCGTCTCTACCTCGTTCCCCGCCTCTGCTAGGAGCCTTATCTAGGCTTTAATTCCTTCTTGTCTCCACTACTGAAATTGCCTTAAAAATTACCTTGTTACATTGCTATGCTTTCAGAGCTGCAGCAAGGAGTTGAGAACACTGCAGCACAGCTCTCCTTGCTCCAGAAAGCTCCTATCACTTCACCTTGAAAGTCAAAACTACCCTCCTAGCTTTAGATGCCATTTTTTTATTTTTCCTGCACATCCAGACCTAGCCCCTTCCTATGCTCTGCTTCTTTCCAGGGGCTATCCAGAGTGGAGAATCAAGTACCAAGGACTTGTCTGTCTGTGACATCCACTAGAATTCAGTAAAAACTCCATTCCTCTCTCGCCTTTTCTTTTTAGATAATTCTTTTGAAAATATACTGTAAGGCTGAATGGAGTGAGGAATTGGGCTCCGCTTTGTACAAAAGCAGAATGGTAGCAGAGTCTAAAATTTGACTTAAGAGTCACCGGAGTGAACTATGTTGGTGCACGTCCTCCCAACTCCTCAATTTCCTTTTTCCCTGGGCTGAAAACTGAAGTCTCTGGCTGCTGAAAATGTATGAGTAATGACAAAGCAACAAGTCTAACAACATTAAATCAACAAGTAAAATGAAACTATTTTCTTCACATCACATTAAAAAGCATTTGCACATGTGGAAATTACTCTTCTCTGCAAGTAACAATCACACTGAGTTCATATTCCGGCCTCTGCTATAAGGCTCAAAATTGACATGGCTTGGCTAACCTATACCCCGCTCCCATCCCCCCACCCCCCATTTCTTCTTTTCTCAAAAGCAGAATGTTTTTGTTTGCAGCTTAAAAATGGGCATAAAAATCTGCAAATTCACTTTCTAATTCCTCTTCCAAACTGAGTTAGCAGGTATCTGCAACATATGACATAGGACTGTAGTTACTAGCAAGAAGACTGTTCCCTAAATCCTTTTGACAATTAAGGCTATTTCTCACTTTACACAACCATTTCCTGTTTAGACTGTATTTTAAGCGACTCTCTCAAGCCCACTACAAGCTGCCAAGCATGCCGTACCGGGATATCATTTTATTCTTGGAGTTCTGCGGCATGAAAGCAAGCGAAGCACACAGCAGAGCTCACAAACGGCATGGCTCACAGTAAAGAGAAGTAGGCTATCTTTACCATAAATTTCAGTCACCACTGAGATAACAAGTACCCACTGAGCAGGGCAAAGAGCATCAGTAGGCTGGAAGCTTCGTTTTCTTATTCAAGTAAAGGAGCTCTGTTACTGCCGCTGGATTGCAAGTTCTCTTTGGAAGGCAGAGTTTAGCAGTAATGTGAACAGCTGTTATTTGCTACATAGTTGTTACTAAGAGGATTTTCATTAAAAAAATTTTTTCCTTGTAAAATGAAAAAGCACTTAGGCACTATTTCTCAGAATACGTTGATCCAGATGAAAAGCACAGCTCCTAAATAGACCAGAGCTTCAGAATCCTAACACGTATTTTCAGAACATAAGCCTCTGATATTTGAGCACAAAATCACCTTCCAGTGATACATCTTCCCTCCAGTATTTACACCTAAAATCAGGGTCTGAAACCCACTGCTGTCTAAAGAAAAATTCTTTTCAAAATTAACACTGACGGCTTCAGGGTCTCTAAGCTGCAAACTATCTACTCAGAGTAACAAGCTTATACACACAACCACTAAAAAAATTGATAAAGTAATCAGTAATTACCGAACCACAAGCCATTTTCTTCAAATACTGCCTGTTTAACCAGTTTTCAAGGAGATTTAATGACACATTGGGAAGAGTTCATAGTGAGAATTTTTTCACCTTGAAGGGCCTAAGAAGATAGTAGACATTAATAATAGTGTCAAAACACAGTAGCTTCTTAGTGATGTGTCATTCAAAAAGCACTCTGCCCAATTGTTTTCAATCTTTGCTTTCAGAAGTAACCCAGCCGTTATCAGGCCCACGCAAAGTTCCTAGCAAAGTATCTTTAATATAAAACAACATACCTCCATTCAAAGCAGTGCAACTTTACCAATTTAGATGTCTCAATCCCCCACACCAAAACCTCAACCTTCTTCAAAACCCCTAAGCAGATACCTAACAAGTACGTGCGCGCGCACACCCCCACCCCCATCAGATACGGCATTTTCCAAAAGCACACAAATTCAACGCTTTGTATTCTGAACACACGTAACATCTCTGCCTTCAGCTTTCTTTGTGCAAAACCAATAGGGTTTAAAACCCCACGGTATGCTGTCATTTTTCTTATAAAGATTTTGGCAGTTTTGCTTTTGCTAATGCAGACTAAACATCCTTTCAGTATCGTATTCTGAACACTGAATTGGCAGAATTAACTGTGTGTAAGTGAAGCCTGCAAGTACTGTTATTCAAAAAAACTATACGTATGCTACAAAGAAGTTTGTCAGAGAAAGAGCGTCTTTCAAGACGGTTTCCTTTTACCCACACTTCTTCAAGATTAGGAATCCAGCAGCACTGGCAGTGCGGATACAGAATGTATTAAGCACTTCATCAACAACATCAGCTCAGAGGTGTCAGCAGTCTGGCTGAACTAGAAGGGAATTGTATGTGGAAATACTCACAAAAACCTGCACTTAAAGTACTCCTGCTGGTGCGCGACACAGCATGGGGAAGTTGCACAGCTTCTGCTGTGCTGATAGAAGTACTGGCTTTCAGGTAAGTACTTAAAACAAGGTCTCTTTTGCTTATCTCTAGTGACATTTAAAGAGAAATTAAGGGCGCCAGGATTCTTTTCAAAATGCGTAGAGGGAATTAATCATTATGTACTGGCCAACACAGCCTCTCTCAATAAAATTATACCACTAGCCATAGCTTTAGCTATTGCTAACCATCTAATAGCTGCTGGGATTTGCTATGACCAGTGCGCTGCTATTACTTAGCTTTCCAATTTGGACAGAACTTTAGGACGCTTTGGGGATCTAAAAAAAATACACAACCACCCCCCACTATTGTCCCTTGTAGTGCTTACCAGGTTAGCACCTGTAAACTAGAAAGAGAAGATGCTGAGCCTGTCAGCGAGTGCCACATGAGCCAGGCTGGCACCTGTGGCTACCTGACAGATAATTGCACTTGTTATAGCTTCCCTGGCCTTAACACTGTGTTCCATGGGGCAGTTCATTTTACAGTGCTTCCCAGCACACAGTAACACTGACACCTTCGTTGTTCGCACCTAGAGGCAAATAAACTCACTACGTGGGAGCTGACATGTTTTCAGACACCTTCTGAGTAAGTCCTGGGAACATTCCCGAATTCGCCCACTGTTGGTGGTAAGGCACAACCAATACATCTGTGGTAGACACTATCTTGTGTCATTTGCTCTGCCAGACCACGCTGGAGCTGGAGTTAAATAACTGATTCACCAAAAAAGAATCTCAATCCACATAATTCACACAAAAACAAGGAGTACATTTATGGCACTCACCCTCTTTGCACCAGCCTGATCAGATGATTACGTTCAAGAAGGCAGTCTTCAGGGATTTTCTCTATGATAGCTTGGAAAAGAAGATGTTTCAATCTCTTCCCTTGCCACCATGAACTTTTAACGATGCTAAATCAAGTTTCCCTCAGCCCTCTAAGTGTCTGAGCTGCCAATGATGGTCTAAAAAGGTTCGGTTCCTTAACCAGTTTTCTTAAAAAAAGGAGTTGCTTTCCCTGCTTATCATTCCTATCCTATACCCCACTGCAAAATTGCCCTGGGAGAACCTTTGTCTTTATATTCATCAGCTACATCTCCAAGCTCTCTTTAGCCGCTCTGTTAGGCTTGCACAGCTACAGACGGCAGCGTCGTCTTTCTTCACTAGCAGCCTGTACTCCTCACCCGCTCAGGGATTTGATCACTGGTCTGCAGCCAACTATGACTCTTAACAAGGCAAAGAGGTTTTAGATGTACAGGCCACTACAGCAGTTGTGACCAGCGGGCAGATTCCGTATCAAATACCTCATTCAAAGAAAACAACACGACATGCCCAGCAGATCTGCCCCATGCTTAGATCAAGTTAGGCAGACTAACCCCAAGGTGTGTAATCCCCCAAGTGTGGGATTAGGGTCACCATCAATTCTGTGAACCACTGTCTTCTAAAATCAGAGGCTTAAGTTTACTCTACCATACTATTTTTTTCCCCAAAAGACCTGTAAAACCTTGGACATCAAATACAGTTTTAGCATCAGAGGCAAAAGTACTATAAAAGCACGCTTGTATCAGTAAAGTGACACCACAACACAAAGTCAACAAAGTACTTGCTAGTATGTTTTTAGACCCCTCTTATGCCCTTTTTTGCCAGAAACTCCCTGAATCCACACAGGGTCAACAGTCAAATCAGACACGTAGACAACATTCATAAAATAAAGGCACCTTCCCCCTAATTTACATTGATGATATACTCCTGAACTGGTGTAGTATTTGACCTTCTCAGTTACCTTCTGCATCTGATTTAGCTCATGATTGTGTACTATACACCTGATATAGTCCCTCAAAGGTGTTTTTTCTGGCTGTGTTTGTCCTTTGTGGTTTTGTACAGGTGTATCACATTGAATAGATACTATGATCTGTATCTGTGTTCTGTTAGATGAGACAAGAGCAGCCACGATTCTATTAAACTGATCTTTTATCTACAAGTTTCCAAATACATGATGCTAGAAGATCACATTTAAATTCAGCACTTAAATTCCTTAAGTCAGCATTTAAATTCTTTGAGGTGTGAATGAGGTGTTAACTCTATTGCTGAATTGTTCCATATTATAGGAACATATTTTTGTTGAAGTAATTGAGTTTCATAATGGGCTAATTCTTGGGAAGTAAGAATTCAGTTAGCCTGAAATATGTTTGAATTAGTAGATTGTAAAGCAGCTGTACCTAAAAACCAAACAACGTCAAGCCAATGGTGGGAGTTCTGTTAGACAAGCACAGTAAGTTTTAGACATGACACACGGAGTCAACATTGTCAAAGTATTTTACTGATTAAAAGCTGTAAAATATAGATTAAGTAACCATCTTAAGACTCTGCAAAAACAAGTAATGCAACCAAAATTTGAACCCAGGCTTGTTTTCAAGCTGCAAAATGAATTAAAACTGAAGAATAATTATTTTCTTTAAGTATTTGTGCTAAAGCAGGCGTGATTCAGGCTGACTTCAAAGCTTTTGTTTTTTTTCCCCTTTGGAAGATTATTCTTATTAATATTTCTCAATTGTTTTTGTTTGATTTGTTCTATCATGGATTGAATTAACTCCTGAAAAACAGGTTTAATTATTTTGTGCCTGCTTCAATCAGGTTGAAATCTCATTTCATAAATTTAATACAACATATACACACCCATCACATGCCTTTTACTAAGTGACTGCACATGCAGAAAAAGTGCCCAACTCTATGGATACACACTGTAGGCACATAACCTGATCTAGCCACTGGCACATAAGCAGAAAGGAGGCCGTAATCTGCTCTCATTTACACAAGCATAAATCAGTAACAATCTCACAGTGGTAAAAAAAGAATTACAATCACATTTTAAAATACGTATCTAAATATAACAAATACACAGACATACTGTTACAGTGGTTTTGCAGCTTTATGTCCTCATGTTTCATCCCCAACTGGGGCAGCCAGCGCTGCTGGCCTCCAACCTGCAGGAGATCAGGGCTCCAATACTCTACAGTTCTTGCTGCGGTAGCAAGGACATCCCACTGTACCGGAGGGAGAGCCGAGACATCTGCCCTCACACGGTCACTTATTGGAAAGGGAGAGCACGGCCAAGGAAGGGGCCAAGCATCAGCATATCTCATCCCAGCACGTGTGAAGCCATCCTGAGCCTCTGACCTTCCAGCACCCTGCAGGCTGCTTGTTCATCTGGTTCATGCAACAGCACGGTAAAAGCTCACAACTCAAAGCGTTCATGCTTCACACCCAGCCGCCTTTTACTAATGTAAAAATCGTGCAAGGCTCAATACAAGCCTTTAATGAAAGGCATGTCATGTGGCATATCTTTATGTCGAGCTTGAACTCTCCTGCTAAAAATTTCAAACATGAAAAACAGTAATTTACTTTCCACCTTTCAGGTGTTTACCTTCAGCTGCGTAGCCTCTTTTACACTGTCTTTATTTCTAACCTATCTGTATGAGCACAGCTTTCTTGCAATTCCTGCATAAGAATTTCTGAATAGAAAGAAGTTGACAGTGATGTTTTCAGAAAAATTGAAAATATTCAAATTGATATTCAGCTACATTTTTTCAAAAAAGACCTGTAGCTGTACCAATGCAAATCACTTCTGTACCCAATCAGTCTATTATCATATTCAGACAAGCTATTTGTTTTATAGACTTGAAATCCCTCTGTGGTGGATTTTATTATTTGTTCTTTGTTACATTAGCACTGTTATGCCCTTGGAAATACCCATGACACTAGTTTCTGAATCTTTTTCACATTATCTATTTCAACAAGAGAAAACACGACATTTTTCCTGTAGCTCTTGAAAATAACAATAATATGGACACAGGAAATACAGAGGATTTATGCAAAACAAGGTGAAGGGGGAAAAGGAATAACTGAACACTCAGAATAAGAGGTTCAGATAAGTGACTGAAATTCATGGTTTTAATAAGCAAGTAAAGGAAGTCAGAAACTCGGATTTAGAATCAGCTTCAATTGGCCACACGTAGCATGCTGTGTTCT
Organism: Aptenodytes patagonicus; assembly: GCF_965638725.1. Classification (NCBI taxonomy): domain Eukaryota; kingdom Metazoa; phylum Chordata; class Aves; order Sphenisciformes; family Spheniscidae; genus Aptenodytes; species Aptenodytes patagonicus. The sequence goes on from NC_134953.1 coordinate 1,284,993, forward strand.
GCCATGACATTTACCTCTCCCATAATTTAAACCAAGATACATTTTAGTGGTTTTGCAGTGAATAGCTGGTAGAGAATAGGCACATAGATCACCCTGATAGAGACACACGTATTTCAGTCAAGCGATAAGTAATAAAATTTAAGACACAGTGAATCCTATTATTTCCATGTGAACATGGGAAAACTTTAAAATTCACTATAAGCTCACAAAGGCCCCACTTTTTAAAATGTTGATCAATTCCTTACGATAATAAAGACCGTTACAATAAAGGGCTCTTAAACAATCTGAAAATATTAATCAAAGGTCCTTTATGGCACTCAATGTTCAATGGCAAAACCATCTCAATTTTTAAAGTGTAAAGATCCGCACAATTAAGGAAAAAACATTTTTACAAGTTTTTCTAGCTATATTGCTGCAATCTTCTCTGCAAAAATCTACTAGAAATCTTCACATTGTGCAGACTGATTTAATCACCCAGAAAGCATTTTCTAGAAACCTTAAATCACGCAAATTACTGAATTCAGCTGACAACTACATGAATTTTGGTTTTTATGTGCAGTTTTATTTTCTAAGCATAATGAAAATCAGCATTAAAGAAGTTGTGCCATTCATTTCAGAGTTCCCTGGCACCTCCTTCTCAAGGAGCAAGGACTCCTGTAATGCTAATTCAAAGCACAGAAGAAAACAACAGTCACTTCTATTCAATTCATGTTGTTAATTTGACTCCACAAAATTTCATGGCCACCCTAAACAGAAGGCAGCTCAATTTACCTCTTTGAAATGTAAAAGGAAGAGAGATTATGGGAAAAAATCCAATCCCATCACGTTAGCTCTTCGGGCAAAGTCCAGCTAATTCCAGAGTGACAGAATGGCTGAGGCTGGAAGGTGAGATCACCGAGCCCGCACACGCTCCCGCCCCCCGCTCAAGCAGGGTCACTGACAGCGGGTTGCCCAGGACCATTAGTGTAGAACAACTTCTCCACAGAACTCAGCAATTGCCATGAAAATCACTCTTCAGGATAAAGTGCCTCAATTTATGAAAAAGAAATAATCACTTGATTTAATTCTATGGACTCTTCAGAGAAAGTTCTGTACTGCGTTGCTGCTTTCATCCCCACTTAATTCCTAGGCTTTATTTTTATTAAAAAGCACATTTCTCAATAGCTGTTCGCTCACATTGACTGTTACACAATTTATTGCCAAAATCCAGATAGATTAGGTTTTCCTAATCAGTGGGGTTCCCCAACACAGACTGTCGATAGCATGCATGGCATAATTCCATTTTCAAAACAAACTAGACCTAGTTAATCCTTATGTGCCTCATGTTTTACACTGCACAGAGGTCAGAGAATAAGCTAAAAGAAACCTAACTCTGCACTAATTTTCTCTCTTTTGGTAGAACATAAATGGAAATGACGGTGTTGAAATCTGAAACTCCAAGGCATATGTAGATTAAAATCTCTCTCAGTTCAGTTATAATAGACAGACCCATATCCAATAATTTTATGTAAGTTCCCAAGTATCCAAATGATATCACACAGAATCAAATGACCAACTAAACATACTAAAACAAAACATTTAAGGTGAAAATGAAAAAATTATTTTGTCAAACTACTCACTGCTATTTAGTAACCACTAACATGCAGAACTGATGTTGGGTAAGATTTAATTCTTGGAAATATAGCTTGGTATTTCTCAGTATGCAATAGAAAATTGGTTTATTGTAATAATCATATCACCCAAACCAATTCAGATCAGTAATAAATTTAAAAAATTAAATCCATTCATGTTTTTAGGAAGCCACTGATAGACATTAAAAGGAAAGATACTAGGATATGCAAGCCAAAATAAGTAACGGGAGACTGACAGAAAAGTCAAATGCATAAATACAAGCTACAATTGAAAGTCCACACACTTACTTCAAATGGGACATGTGGCTATTTAACAGTCTGGAAGTGGCTTAAGAAGCAACAAACCGTATGTCAGTGGACATGAGTCAGTAGAAGAGTAATTGTCTGTTAAGAGCAATAATGATTGAGACGTTATATCCATGACTTCTCCAATACAGATTAAATGGAATAGATACTGTGAACAAGAAATTGTACTTTCTGTAGCTTAAAATTCACTTAGATACTTTGCTGTTATATTAACCAAGACAATATTACCCTGGTTTAGTCTAAACTTGATCATAAATCTTCATCTCCAGCAGAACTTAAAACTGCAGATTAGACTTAATATGCATGTCCTTAGCTACAGTACAAGGAGATTTTTTCAAGGGCATTTCCCAAAATGAATCATCTGCAGAAGTGGAAAAGCTCTTTTTACTTATTGCACTAATAAAGATATTTGGAATTTGAACATACTGCCTTTTAGAAGATTATTGTTAGATAACTGATTGAGATAGTACTTACCACAGCTATGTTACATGGGTTGACCCAATGAGATCTATGTATGTGCATTTTAGGCCCTGCTCAACCAGAGTTTAACAAATTTCATAACACATTCAGGGGATCTACATGCTCACTGCAGAGATGCTCCACGTCAATTTCAAAAACATATTTAAGTTTACAGATTTCGAAGGAGTGGTAGTGCTGAACATTGCAAGTTCAGTTCCTTGGAATACAATTTGAGTTTATTTAATTAGGTCCATCTCATTGGTTCAGTTCAGTTTTTAAACTGCATGTCTGTACATGGTTCCTATATATTCACAGAAACAGAAAAACTGCTCTGAACTGTCTTTTTCATCTCCTAACCCATTCCATACATATGTTTGAACAATTACACAAATGTATTAAAGAGCATATTTAGAAAAATCCAATTTTAAATACATGTTTTACTGCAACAAATGGCTTTTATAGTGGTGAAAGGTGTGTGTAATACAGCTCGAAAATTACTGCTGTTACTTGTGGTAATTTCAAAATACCTCATGACAGGGTCCTCTGTGCGACTAGTCTTGCTGCTATTACTGTTTCTAGGGTAACCCACATTCTGCTCGAGACCATATAGTTGCAGCTAGTATCTTCAGAGACCTCATGCCTGTACCTCAAACAGATGAATATTTAATGTGCTATGGACTAGCTCCAACTCACTCAGTAGCGTTAAAAAACAAGAAAACCCAACCTCTACAACAACAGTCTGTAATCCCACAGCCTGTTATGAGTTGTGCCAGAATTTCACAAGAAACAGTCAAGAACCAACTTGGCACTTACATTATCCCCTCCCCCTCAAAAAAAAACAAACAAACCCACAAGGTGAATGTTTTCCTTGATCAGATATCTGGAGGCTATTCCTCACCAGGAGAGAGAGAGAGAGGAGTTTTAATGCAAATAATTGAAGGTGAACAATCAATTTTACAAACTTGGGTTTATCTGTACCTCACCCCAATTAATTGTTGTGAGCACAGGTACACAGACGAATTAATTTACTGGCTTCAGAAGTCTGGTCCTATATGGTTCATGGCCTCTTTAATATGAGTAACAACTCTGACAAAGAAAACCCTAGAAGTCAGAGATCATTTTGTTGCCAGCTCTTTGAAGCACCAAGCTGCATTAGCTGCTAGAGCAAATAAACCCATTTGATCTCCCAACAAGATGAAACAGCTCAGCCAGAAGCACAAAGAGTTCACCATGTCATTATTCAACCCAAATGCAATGCTTTGCAAGACCACGTTCGAGGTATGGCTACTTCACTAGATCTCTTCAGACTGATCAAGCTGAGCACTTTTTAAGGACTAAGAATCTATTATGCAGAGGAAACCCTGAGAAATTGTTTCTCTCACTGCTAAGAGTAGAATGAAAAGCTAGCAGATTCCTCCAAAAAGAATAGGGTTACAAACAGAATGTGCCCACAAAACAGCATTTCTGGGGAATAAAACAATGGAGAAGCAGGCTGCTTCCCCCATAAGAAGCCACAGATTTTGTAAAACGCTCCAGCATTCTCCACAATGCTTCTGAAGCAAATGTGGAGATGACTGTGCGTGAGGAGAAGAGTTCAGAGAAACGGTCATCGGCAACTGAAAAAGTAGATGAAGATGCGGAAACCCTTTGGTCTGCAGCTGGCTTCTCTGCTCATTGTTCGCACAGATTGTAGCCTGCAGGACAGTAAATCCTCCAAACCAAGTTTGTACATTTGTTTGGCACAATACAATGAACAAAAAAAAAAAATGGCAGGTAAGATGCAACACCACTGATCTACTGCTGAGTAAGGCACTGCCTGAGTGCTGCTGATGGAGTGGGAGGAAAAGCCAAGGCAGGGAGTTCTGCTCCACTATTTGAAGTAGCTGCTTATTAAATACAAATCTAAGGTCTTTCAAGAAATTGCTTTGGCTTTTCGGAATATGCTTGCCCTTTACTGATGTCTGGCTTTCCATGATAGCTACATCTTACTGTAACTCTAAAACTGCCTTTATTAAATCTGTTCTGCACTGTTCTTTCATTTGTGAGAAAACAACAGCCACTGGACACCTAGAATCCAGAAGTCACTTCTACAAGAATTAGGATCATATATGGTGAGTTCTTTGGCTTATCTTCCAAATGGAGTATGCAAACACATATATATATGGACACAATTCTTGTATTTAAAATTACAGTCAAGGCTAGACATATTATACAAGTTAGAAGAGGAGAAAAAAAAAAGAACAAATCTGTTGGTAATTATTTAGCAGAGACTCAGTTACTATGGTGATGGGTTTCCTATAAGTACCATAGTCAGAGACACAGCAACACACATTTTTGGCAACGTGTCTTGATTTTTCAATTATGTTCAGAACCATCCTCTTGTAATGAACTACGGAACTATCTTTATCCTCCTCTAATGCTTTTAAAACAGACCAAAATACCAAAAGCATTCAAATATACAATTTGACAGGTAGGAAGTGCTAAGTAGAAAGGGGTTGCAAAGAAAATATTCTGTGAGATTTTTCTTATGCTTTAACATGTGAGTATTAAAGCAAATACTCCAAGGCTTTCAATACGGTTTCCCACAGCCTCCTTCTAGAGAAACTGATGCGTTACGGTCTAGACAAGTGGCCCATGCGGTGGGTGGGGAACTGGCTGACAGGCGGCACCCAGAGCGTGGTGGCAAATAGCTCCTTTTCAAACTGGCAACCTGTCACAAGTGGCATCCCCCAGGGATCAATACTGGGCCCAACGCTGTTTGATGTCTTCATAAGTGATCTGGATGATGGGATCAAGTGTAGCCTGATGAAGTTCGCCGATGATACCAAACTGAGTGGGGAAGTGGACACTTCGGAAGGCAGAGCCACCCTGCAGGGAGACCTGGATAGGCTGGAAGAATGGGCTAACAAGAACCTTATGAAGTTTGATGAAGACAAATGTAAGGTCTTGCACCTGGGAAAACATAATCCAGGAGTGCAGCACAGGCTGGGATCTACCCGGCTGGGGAGCAGCTCTGTGGAAAGGGACCTGGGGGTCCCGGTGGACAACCGGCTCAATATGAGTGAACAGTGTGCTGCTGTGGCAAAGAAAGCCAACCCAAGAAAGCTGGGTTGCATCAACAAGGGCATCACCAGCAGAGATAAAGAAGTCTTTATCCCACTCTACTCAGCGCTTGTCAGGCCACACCTGGAATACTGTGTTCAGTTTTGGTCCCCGCTATGCAAAAAAGAGGTGGAGAGGCTGGAGAGGGTCCAGAGAAGGCTGCAAAGATGATCAAAGGACTGGGAGGATGGCCATATGAGGAAAGGCTCAGGGGAGACCTTTTGACCATGTTCCAGTATTTAAAGAGTGGCTACACAGAAGATGGAGACTCCCTTTTTACAAGGAGTCACATGGAAAAGACGAGGGGTAATGGGTACAAGTTACTCCTGGGGAGATTCCGATTGGACACAAGAGGAAAATTTTTCACAATGAGAACAATCAGCCATTGGAATAGTCTCTCCAGGGAAGTGGTGGATTCCCAACATTGGACACTTTTAAGATTCAGATGGTCAGGTGTTGGGCTATCTTGTCTAGACCGTGCTTTTGCTAAGAAAGGTTGGACCAGATGACCCTTGAGGTCCCTTCCTACCTGGTATTCTATGATCCTGTGAAATACACTACTGAATTAAACATCAACACTGATGTATTTATTGGAAGTTAATATTAACCAAAATAATACAAAGGCAAGAGACAGTAAATTTTATTATCAACTAAAATGAGCACTCATGTTCTTTATAATTGCATGCTGTAAATGTTATTACTTTTATTACTTATTGTACAATATTGTTTTTAAGGTTAGTTCAAGTTCAATACATGGGCCTGCAATGAAGGTGAGTTTTGGACTAGATCAATGCTCCAAATCTCTAGAGGTTAGGGGAGTTTGGAATTACATTTGCAACTAGTACTTTGGAGGACATACGTAGCACCATGGGGAGATGATTTCCAGCTGGCCTAAAGGTGGCAGCAATCAGTTCTGAACAGTTCACTTCTTATCAGTCTTACCCAGTTTGCCGTTTCAAAGTCAGGGCTCTGGGGGCAGGGTTTTCCTAAGGGATTAGGGTGGGATACAGACACCCACCTGCCATTATGCTTCTGAAAAACTCCCTTCCTAATAACAAAGCAAGCCTGAGAAGCAACACATCTCACCTACCTACCCACCTATCCCCCACTCTCGGCCACTGCTACTTCCGCATACAAGATCACTTTCAGAATTCCTTGACCTTTGCATTAAAATCCAGAGAAAGCCATAAGTTAAAGTTGGGAGTTTTGGGGTTGGGTTTTGTTTGTTTGTTTTTTCTTTTTTATGGTATTACTTTTGTCACTTGAAAACTCACTTTCTAGAAAGGATGACTATGGATAGGGTTGTCCATCAAGCTAGAAGTGCATTAACCAATATAAATAAAAATACAACACAGTACTTTTCCACTCCCACTAGACCATATTTTCCACTGCAACTATATTTTGTGAGGGGATTAGTTGTCCTTTACTCATACTTCTTAGAAAAAGAAAAAATAATTAGAAGCAGTGAATGCTCTTCACACAGAGCATCGAGGTTTTGAGCACCCTTAGCTACGGTTGCAACCACTGGGCTGCTCAGGGCAGGCCGGCTCTCAGGATCCAGCCCCACGTTCTAATATTAGAATGGATTATACTCACTGCATCGACACTCTGCTTCTACTCATCTCATTGAGAGAGACGTTTGGCATCAAAAGTAACATACTAGCTCAAGCTTGTGCACATCACCATAACAAACTGGCATATGGCTATTTTCAGATAATCTGCATTTGGCATCTGAAGTGAATAATTTTTCCGAATTCTAGCATCTGACCTTTTTGACACCGAAATAAAGGAACTTTGTCTGAATCCTGTAACAACAGCTTTTCAGAGGACTTATTATAACCACCTGGGAACAGTTAAAGGTTTCAAATACTGGAACAAATGAAGTTGATCCCCTCCCACTCTCCCCCAATATTTTGCTAAATTCAAAAGCATGGTCCTGTTCTCACTGCTTGCCATAATCTATTCACTTAGAAAGGGAAGTGGTCCTTATACATTTTTTTTTAAAAAAAAAAGATCAGTAATTATCTACTGTTACTAATTGCTTGTGTGTGCATATGTTAATATCCTTTTAATTTGAGATTATTCTGTTATAATGCAAAAGGCAAAACTACACATAGACAGTAGTGAAGGTAGATTAGCAGGAGGGGAGGAGGGGGTGGGTACAAAAAGGGCAGCCCCGGGGCTCCCATGGTACTCCCCAGCAGGGAGGGAGGTGTCCCAGGGCTCTAGAAGTGCTTGGGGGTCAACTCACAGTAGTAGGGAAAATGGCACACCTAGGTTCACTCCAGAGAAGTTCTAGCCCCCAAAGATTTCTTTCACCACCACCCTTTCATTTAAATACTGGTAACCCCAATAGGTTAATTCTAATGACAAGGTGAACACTTTTAACAGACACAGCAAAGGCCTTATCTTAGAGAAAAACAGTAGCCACAGCGAGTGTACAGTTTTGCTTTCTCTCCCCATCTCCCAGCTGTGTGGGGTGGAAGGCACCAACTGCAGCTGACCCATTTAATATCATCTCCTTACAACCTCTGTCTCTGAACCTTTATCCTTACTGACAAGACTGGTGCAAAGGTTACTATCAAGCATCGTCACTGGTGGTTTACTGAAGATTCTCAAATGTAGGCCTGCTGAGATGGTACTGATTAGTACCCTTTTCACATCATTTGAGAGAAGCTAGTAACTCAGCCGATCCAGCTTAGATCGGCTCCTCCTGTTAGAGCTGGCTTTTCCAGACAAGCTTGATGTTACCTGGTATTGGAACATTTGAACCATTTCTGGCTGCTTGGTATGTGGAGGACTGTATTTGCCAGGACCCATTTCACCATTAATTAGAGAAGATTATATCTTTTTCCACATATTAACGTAACTCAGAGCAAGAAAGATCGATCTTAAATCAAAGCTATGAAGATACCCAAAATGACAAAGGCATTGGGGACTTCCCACTTTCTCTTTCCCCCAAATCACAGTCACACTGGGTTTGATATTAACACAGAAGCAATTTCAGTTGGAATTTACCCTCTTCCCAAGCTGAGAAGGCAAAGCAGATCCTCTCACTGAAGGTGGGCTCTCAGCTTAGCAGCCAGGTCAGTGAGCTGTGCTACTGAGCACTGGAATCGGGACCCTCCAGACATGAGCCTGAAGGGAGAAAGAGAGGAACAGCTCATCCTTTTTCCCATCTAATTAAGTACGGGAAGTACAGCTCCCAGGAGAAGGGCCAGCAATAACAGGGAGCACAGCTTGGTGGAAGCATTATTGAGCAGCCAACTCAGGAAATGGCTATGATTTGGAAGCCGGTTTTACTCAGCTGGACTAAACTGCCTCCACGACACAGCCCAGCACTCATTCCAGTCAAAGAAATGCATGAGCTAGTTTGATATCAAGATGTAATTTTTCTTTTATCATTTTACATAGCTAGCTTTGCAATAAGCCACACATTTTTTCCAGATATGCTATGGCCGGTTTATTTGACCTGTCCTATACTTTGCATTTCAAACGAATTCTCAACACTAGGCAGGTTATTGGTCACAGAAAATGCTGCCATCCCTTCTAAAACTACACCCTCAGCGTACAATGGCATTTTCTAAACTACTTTTCTTGCTTCTTAAATGCCTCTCTAATAACTCGACAAAAGCATTTCCTAATCACTGGTTGTCATTTGTCATTCCTACAACACAAAAGTGACACCCTTGTATAAAACAGTCTTTTGCCTGTCTCAGAAATCTGAAAGAACTTTGCCGTGATGGGTTTGCCCAAGATTTATCCTTTTGAGTCAAACAGCATTATTTTAAGGGTTGTCAGTTGAAAGGTTATTTTCCAGAAGTTAAACCAGATCCTGTAATTGCAATCTAACTACATTGCATTGCTCTGATCAGTCTTAAAGAAAGTTCTACTGATTCAACTTTATTAAAAACCAGAACAACAACAAACCAAAAACAGGTTCTTCCAGGTTGCACAGAAATATTTCAGTTCTGAAAAACTGGAGAGAAAAATATTCCACTGTAACCAGCCAGTTCTTGGCTGCTACAACATTGCCAAGCAATGCTGACACCAGGGCTTGGTAACAGCCCTGGCTCTGCCATTGTTTGTTGGCTGCACAATCAACACAGATCAGTTTTAGGGATCTCTATCAATATAACTTCCAGAAGAGTGCTAATTAGTGGCAGTAAGTGGGGGAGAGAAAGGCAGAGATACAGAAAGAAATCAGGAAGATAGAAGTATGGAAAGCACCCAAGCGGGCAGGAAATGCATGGCTGGCAGCAAAGTTAAAACGGGAAGAAAAGCACAGCGGGTACAAGAATGAACAAGTGTGTCTGGTCCAACTTTGTTGAAACATAATTCAAATTGCAAAAGGTAGCGTGCTCATCCCTGGAAGTAGGAGGACCCAGAAAGACTTAAGACTATATTCTCTGCTTGCCTATTGCTGATAAAACCTCCACTAGTTTTACTTAACCTGACTACCACATCCATGTAATGCAAAATCATATGAGCACAATATTGGCTCTCACTGGACTGAGAAGGGAGAAAAAGTTGTTCTAAGTTTTTGTACAATTGTCATTTCATCCTTCAATCCACCCTTTATATTCTTCTTTATTAGTGTTGCCAAGGAGTAATGTGAATTGAGAAAGAGACAACTGAGTGTGCTAACCTAATTCATTTGAAATCACTGAAGAAGCTGTCATGAAATATTGTAATACCCTTCTTCTCTTTCACTCAGTCTACAATTCACATAACACAACAGGATGACTGCATAGGACAACCAGTTAAGTTTAAAACAGCAGTACAAGTGACACCCAAAGATTTTACCATCTGTTACATAAGACTGTGGTACTGTTAATAACATCAGACTTTATGCAGGCTTTAAAAAGACTTCTCTCAATTACAACTCATACTGTACTCATTTCTCTTCCTGCATTACATCTTAATATTGAACTTGAAAATTTGAACTGGATGTTTGCTTTTGTCGGGATTTGTTGCGAAGAAGTAAACACAAGCTAAGCAACCATAAGATTAAATATGTGAATATAAGAGAAATTCAGCTTATCTCTCTCTTCACATTTTATTTAAAAGAACTGTTATTAAAACAATACCAAAGATTCAAATAGTACAGTTTAAGTATTCAATAAAACAAGACAGATCTTCATCAACATGTAAGGGCTATATTGAGCATCCTCATGAACTTAAATGAAAGAACCTCCTAAGCATACAATTAATATCCAAATATTTTTAGCTCATTATTTTGCATTTCTAAGTTTTTTCTAAGCTATGTTGTAATCAATAATAAAGCCACAGCTAGTACAACTGCTGTATCATATGCAATATAGATGCCGCGCATACGCAAATTGCTATTGCTAGCATGTAAAATAAATGCATGTACATAGCTGAGTGAGCCACAGCGAGATACTTTGTTACCCACGTGGCTTTGTCTTCCTTTTATTTACCCCCAGTAGGCTTTCAGTCCCCCAAACACCAAGTACCTACAGTAAGAAGTAACAATTGCCAGTCCTGAAAAATAACTTCATCCTTCTCTGGCTCTCAGGTCCCCTCTCCCAGCCACCGTGTCGGCCACAGCAAACACAAGCTGGCAGGGAGGGTGGCACGCACTGAAGGGCTGATGGAGAAAGGTTGAGCATGGGGCAAGATGCCCCAAAGCTTCCATCTTACCCAACTGCTGTACTGTCAAAAGGAACATGCTCTTTCTTGTCTGCACCGTGCATTCATACAGAACGTATAAATTTCCATGTGCACGCATGCAGGCAAGTCTGCTTTCCTGTCAAATCATTTTTTAAATTGTGCACTCACTAAGCAAACCTGTGTAAACAATCAAATCCCTGAGCGCCAGAAGAGGAAACACCATCCATGTACCAAATGGAGGGAACTGGGATCCTGCCTGGAATAAGCCCAAACCTCCTCCTTCCTTTTCTATTTTTATAACAAGTGCTATCTGTAAGAAAAGGAATGAACAATCTGTCAACTTGGTTCTATGTCTTTTGATGCCCAAAGAACTGCAGGCAAGCAACCCCTGCCCGCTGAATGCTTCAACCCTGTAATTTCCTTGTTTTTTCTTACCATGCAATGTAAGAGATGGTCAAGCGCTAGCTCTTATTTATGCTAGACCATATCGCAGAATCAGCATCAGGACTTTCCTGGCATAGCTGCTTTCATGTTAGCCAGCTGTCAACTGTGGAAAAAAGCAAACTGAGAGGGAAGTGCTAAGCCACATTCACTAGTAACTCCATCCTGAAAGTCTGGAGGAACCGCTGTCAGGTTCTGCCTGTGAAACGCTCCTGTCTTCCAGCTTTACAAGGTATCTGATCCATGTCTTGTGACTGTTGGACACAATACGATTTGGCACACAGCTAGGAAAGCTGGCCACGGTCAGGCCATGCAATTCATTGCCATTGTCACTCCACTCATTTTAAATAGTTTAGACCATGCTCCATACTGGCCCAGATAGGCTCAATAATTTCACACGTGATGTTTCCAAATCTGCCAAATGACAAATAGAACAAAATGGCAAGAATCTGGCAAGTATAAATACTGCCATGGACAAAGGTGGTAGTGGAACAAAATTTCAACTACCAAGCCAATAAAGTTGTGTCTTTGTAAGCAATTTAATTTCTAAGAGAAACTCCATTAACTGACTCACTGAAAATCAAGACAGGTAAGTCCATTCAAGATAGTCAACAAGGATAAGTCTGTACTAGGAAAAAAAAATATTTTCTTCTGATAAAGCACTAAATATATATACACCTCCAAATCTATATACACATATAGCTACTTATAAAGGGTTTGGGTTTTTTTTTTTTTTTTAATATATACATACATATATGCAAAACAAACATACATTTGGAGATGCATTTCATGAACGCAAGAAAGAAGGACACTGAGGTCAGCTGGTTCTTCTGGAGGGACAAACGGCAGCCTGCACAGACTTTTTACTCTCTCTCTCTCAGAGCTTTTGGTATCCCAGAAAACTTTCTCTGAACTAGCAATGTTTTTTTTAATGCTTTTTGTATATATTATTGTCAAAGTCAACATGTTGCACAGTGTAAGAGATGAACAGAGTCAAGAAGTTTAGGTCAAATAAAAAGAACATCCTTAAACAGGTTAATTTTGCTTCTAGTGTTTGTTTCAGTCCAGTAAGTCGAAACCTTAATTTACCCATTACCTTGAAAATCTCTGATGTGATGATAATTTGAGCCTGTGCCTAGTCATGAACAAATGAGAAGAGTTACTTCCTTGATTTTAGTACGGTCAAAATATACTAGAGCTCTTATGAGCAAACAACTGAGGTTATACAACTTTCCAGGCTAATTTTCACATTTCTAAGATGAACTCGTATACATATTTTCTGCTACTGTGTCCTTTATAGGTTCAGAACAAACTCCCCTTATATGCATATCCCTTAAATGCCTCATATTCCACAATTTAAAAGTTTTTTCAGCCTGAATTGTGCTTGACTGAATTTATCATTTTTCATCAAGAACCTCTCCTAAAAAAGAAAAGTCTCCTTCCTCCCACAGAATAATTAGGAGGTAGTTAGCTAAAAAACTGGTTCTCATAGACAAAAGAAAAATAAACATTCTTTACCTGGTTTCTTTTTCGTTGTTAAGTAAATTACACAGTCTAACATAACCCTGTGTTGCAAGTCTATATTTAAATAGTTTGTATTCCCAGAGATAATGTTATGGTCTTTGAGGTGTCTCTGGTTTAATGCAAGATATTGGAGAATAGTATGAATTACCTCTGCAGTGATTTCGTGCTGAATTTGCAGTGGTATGTAGCAAACTAAAAATGGGAGAGAAGCTTCTCTAGACACACACAGTACTTTATCTTCTTTCCAGAAAATAAGTAGCAATAATATTTGTAATATGCTTACAGACAGAACCCCAGGCTCTGCAGAGATAAGTCTTATGACAAAGTACTTAACTAAGATGGAAAATGTTATTACTTGTGTTAAATGCAAAATGCATTTTGCCCCAGACAGTTAAAAAAAAAGTAAATGTCATTAGTTACCTGAAGTTACAATGGAATCTGCAAAAGATACTCCTTAGTAATTACATTTACTGTAGCTATAGAAACAAGCAACATCAATTTCTTTGTATGTGATGATTCTGTGCAGATACAAAATACTATTGTGTTTGGTCAATATAGGAAAGAAAGTGACATTCAGTGTTTTAGAAACTTGTTTGTCTCTGTCATGGTTTAACCTCAGCCAGCAACTGAGCACCACACAGCCACTCGCTCACTGCCCCCCTCCCCATCCCGGTGGGATGGGGGAGAGAAGCGGAAGAGTAGAAGTGACAAAAACTCGTGGATTGAGATAAAAACAGTTTAATAATTGAAATAAAATAAAATAATAATAATATACAAAGCAAGTGATGCATGATGCAATTGCTCACCACCCGCTGATGGATGCCCAGCCAGTCCCCGAGCAGCAGCCCCCCCGCCAGCTTTCCCCAGTTTATGTACTGAGCATGACAGCACATGGTATGGAACGTCCCTCTGGCCAGTTGGGGTCAGCTGTCCTGGCTGTGCCCCCTCCCAGCTTCTTGTGCCCCTCCAGCCTGCTCAGTCGGTAGAGCATGGGAAGCTGAAAAGCCCTTGACTAGTGAAAGCACTGCTCAGCAACAACTAAAACATCAGTGTGTTATCAACATTGTTCTCATCCTAAATCCAAAACACAGCACTGTACCAGCTACTAGGAAGGAAATTAACTCTATTCCTGCCGAAACCAGGACAGTCTCTCATTTATAATCAATTTTTCTGAAAGAAAAGAAAAATATGAATCTGCTTTCTTCTTCCTTTCTTATTCTTGTCTTATTCCCCTTTCCTTTTATGCTTGCTTTTTTTTTTACCCTTTGTTTGGGATTTTTGATTTATGAGGTAGAATAGATGACAAGGGAAAAATACACATACAATGCAATGAGCTGTTGCATTGTTTCCAATATTTCATGTCTAATAGAGTTAGTGCTCTCAAGTTCAGAAATTATTTGCAAAATAACTCAAACTTGCTTTGGCAACTCCCTAAGCAGAGGGAGGAGAAAAGAAGAAAATTATCTAATTCATTTTTAAAAATTAATTAAAGCTAGCCTGGGATCACAAACACAGTAGTACCATTATCAAAAACCTACCACATAATTCCAGGAAGAGCAAAGCTTTAACAGAGTATGACTTCACTTTTAAAAGCTTGGACTTCTTTGAAGCATAGCCTTAGCCATCAGTTTTCTGCTTCTGATTAAGTGAAGCAGTGTAGATACAAAATAAACACTAGTAATCCAAAACCAGGGTTTGATTCCATCTTAATATATTTGTCTTAGTATGATAAAAATACTAGTTAGCTGGTGTATCTTGGTACCACGTGCATAACTTAGGAGAACTTTTAATTACTTAGTAACGGTTTCTCTTTATTGCATGATATTAACACACGTTTAGATTATGGCCTGTTTAATGATGCAAAACTCTTAACAACCCTCTTTAGACATTCTCCTCTACAACTTCAAGTAATACGGGTACTGAGCAAGTACAGATGCCCAGGAGAATGGATGTCAAGACAACCAACTCTAAGGGCGATGTTTTCCTTCTGTTACTTTTTCAACATTTCAGGTCACTTTCCAACTAAGAAATGATGTTTCACAAATAAACAAGAGTGGCTCAGACACAAAAATTTTTTACTTAATCCACCTTGCATTTCTCAGAAATTCACTGAAAAGTCACCAATCGGAGCTTTGAATCAAGCCTCTCAGGTTAAGGCTAACAGCCTGTTTCTTTAAGTCACGGATGATACAGAGATTCTCTCATGGGACTAACAGTACTGTTAAGTACATGGTGCCCTGTTAAGGCAAACAAGCATTACAGCTGAATGGATTATTCAAATATACTCTCTTTGCTATCTGGCAAGTCCCCTTGCTCCACCCAATAGTTTAGTTCCGATGATCTGTTTTCCAGCCAGTAACACCCATCAAAATTGGGCTAATTCAGGAAAATACAGGATGAACCAGATAGCCGGCTTGGGAGGAGAAGCCAGAAGATGACATGATGCAAAAAAGAATGAGTATGTTCTCCTTTAGCCTTCCCAAATCAGGGAAGCATAAGGGGCAACCACAATAACAATCTCCAAATACTGACTAAAGCAAACAGATCTTTGTTACAAGTATAAAAAAGCTGAACATGAAAAAGCATGAATGCTTTGGGAATTCTGAAAAATAAGCACCAGACTATATCATTTAATTATGATTCAAATCCACTAAAACCCCCTTCTGATGCCAGTAACAAGATTTAGGCTGAAGGTTTAGGCAGAGCAGAGCCCAGCACCTTAGTTTCCCATACCCAAGTACGTGTCCTACTCTACTGTTGCTGCTCTCAGGTGAAGTTTTGTCAAATGCTGGCAATTTCTACAAGGAGTTGGCTTTGACAATTCAGAACACGTTTTTAAACCTTCTAACCTCTGTTATTAACATTTCTTGTACATAGGAACTAAGGTATGTGTAACCTAAGTTACCCAAGATCTTATAATAAGCTCATGAAGAGATGATCTCTCAGCTTCCAGTCCAGCATGTTAGTCACAAGTTTATCTTTTACTATATAACTGTAAATCACAGAATAAAATTAAAACCTGCTTGATGCTGAAGAAAAGGAGATCTGTAGCAGGTAAACTTCTATTATCAGCCTATACTAGAACAAATCTCTATTTTAAAATGGAGACTCCTCTCTCCATTAGGCTTATTTTATTATGACTTTAGTCAGACAAGGATGTGTGAAGTGAAATCTAGTTTTCTATTGAGGGAATAAGGCTGAGAAATTCTGAGAAGTGACAAATCAAGTTCCGTAACACCCAGATCCAAGTTATGCCATTTTTTAAGAGCACAAAAGTCTGGACAACAGCTACTATCACAGAACCAACACAACATTACATTGCTTTGTGTTTTGTTGGGTATTTCTTTCCTCTAAAGAAGTTAAATTTGGACTGCTGTAAACAGAAGCAAATCAAAGCAGACAACGACACAAATCTTCCATTCAGCTCATAAAGGCAATAAAAGTCCTCAGGAGCTGGAATTTTCCTTGCTAATGAAGCACACGCATGCAATTCACAGAAGCTGACAATGGCAATAAAAAGACGTATAACCTGGAATACTGCTTGGGAAAATTACAAACAAAAATTTTTTTTACTTCCCCCCCATACTCTACCTGCAGCACAAAATGTCACAGGGGAAAAAAGCAAAAAAAGTGAAAAGAAATATTATTAAAAAGGCTTATTGTTATTAAAAATACTCTGTGGCCTTTCCTGACGGTTACATAAGTACTGTAAAAGCAAGATGTTCTTGGCAATCAGCATAACTTCACTGTGCTTGCTACACTGGTTTCATTAACTATTACATCATGCTTAATTTCCATAATTGGCTTCAACTTCACTTTATAAGCTAGTCTAATTTAGTTTTTATGCATATTTCAATTTAATACAGTTTGTTCTCCATTGTAAACCATTTATGGACCGCATATTCATCCTGTACTACCTCATTTAGAGCTTTCTCTAAGAGGAAAACTAAAAGGACAAAGACCCCAGTGTCTAGGAAGTGACCTTTTCTTTCAGCTCTGACAGTTAAAACTCATCCAGGCCCTCACAGATTTGACTAGCAAAACCTTCTCATTTTGTGCACCCAAGACACAAGGACACACTCCCAACAAAATACAGCTGCTAAGAGCTGCATTTCCTTGACATGATTCTTTCACTAATGTAAGTCCTTCTACTAATTCTCTTTTCCTCACACAAGAGAAAGTTTGTTTTTTAGCCTTAACCTTCTTGGCTTCTCTGTATATTTAAGTACATTTTCTCTCTTTCATTCAGATCCTTAGTTAAACAGGATCAAATATTCAGGGACTTTGGATTTGGCACATCAGACTCCACAGGGCACCCGTTTCTCCCATAAAAACACTCCACTTCTTGTTCCCGGTTTTACCCTTCAGCTACAGCGTACCCTCAACATGCCCATCTGCTCCGCTCTCCCAATTCACATCTCTGGATCCCCTTTTATGCTGACAACTGTAAGGATGAGCTAACAAAGGTCATTCCTTCTTTTATGTACTTTTCTTTCCACGCGCTCCACTTTTACTGAGTAAATTCAGAATGTTTACTGATCTAACACATCCAGTTCTCACCCTTTTTCCCCATCTTTACTTCTGTTATATCCTGTTTTCAAATGTCTAAAATCAGAGTGATATCTCCTGAGGGAAGAGCACACTTTGTTATCTGAAGCCTGACTGTAGCACAGCTTTTATGGATACAATATCATATATAACACTAACATATATAGTAAGTGAAAACATGACACTAACATAATACGGAGCCCAACAAACCGTTTGTACCGATTGCCTTTCAGAACAGCAGCACACTTTAAAGAAGAGCACTGCCCTAGAAAGGGAGGCATTATTTGGATAGCTTTGTTATCTACTATGCATTAAACCTTACTCACTTTAAAGGCACAGATGCCATCTATGCTGGGGAAATGTTTACATTGCCAGCATGATTAAGCTCAGTAGTTACTCAGAGTTAAAGTCTCAGCATAACTAGGCCTCCACCTGCTACTTGCATTAATGTAACGGGTACATGCCCACTTCTCCAATGGCCTACTGAAAGCATAGTGGAAGGAACTGTGCCACATTAAGCAGCTATTCCCATGCACCCCTCTTCATCCGAGTGATACAGGATCTGATAATGGTCACCAGATAGGGAACAAAAGTCTTTGTCTTTAGTAGAAATTAGAGTTTCATGAACCCTTGGATCTTTGTGATTTTTAAGCTGACAGAAATTGTCAATAGCTTCTTGGCTTCTGTGAAGAAGCCACACGTTAAAAAAAACAGGAAGCTTGTGATGACTAAGAATAAAATTACGTTATGTATCAACTTTCAGAAAAAAACCCTCTTTATTCTTAGACTGAATGTGATCCAGCCACAACAATTTAATATTCTCCAGTAATCCTCTAAATCTTAGATTTGTACATCACGCAACCCACAGCACTTCCCAAATCGTTCTGAAAATAAATAGGTCAGGAGTCATATTTATCTGTTAGTATGATATTATAAGACTCAGATTAGTGCAGGGACCTTGGGATACTGGCCACAGAGTCACTCTCAGCCATAAGCCAACAACCCATCAGCAATGCCACACACAGCTAAGCTGGCATCGTGTGGTGGGCTGACCATGGCTGGATGCCAGGCGCCCACCCAGCCGCTCTATCACTCCCCTCCTCAGCTGACAGGGGAGAGAAAATATAACAAAAGGCTCGTGGGTCGAGATAAGGACGGGGGAGATCACTCACCAATTACCGTCACGGGCAAAACAGACTCGACTTGGGGAAATTAGTTTAGTTTATTACCAATCAAATCAGAGTAGGGTAGTGAGAAATAAAAACTAAATCTTAAAACACCTTCCCCCCACCCCTCCCTTCTTCCCGGGCTCAACTTCATTCCCAGTTTTCTCTACCTCCTCCCCCCTCTCCGAGCGGCCGCTCCTTCCTCCTCAGGGGGAGGACTCCTCACACTCTTCCCCTGCTCCAGCGTGGGTCCCTCCCACGGGAGACAGTTCTCCATGAACTTCTCCAACGTGAGTCCGTCCCACGGGCTACAGCTCTTCACAAACTGCTCCAGCGTGGGTCCCCCGCGGGGTCACAAGTCCTGCCAGCAAACCTGCTCCAGCGTGGGCTCCTCTCTCCACGGGGCCACAGGTCCCGTCAGCAGCCTGCTCCAGCGTGGGCTTCCCACGGGGTCACAGCCTCCTTCGGGCATCCACCTGCTCTGGCGTGGGGTCCTCCACGGGCTGCAGGTGGATATCTGCTCCACCGTGGACCTCCATGGGCTGCAGGGGGACAGCCTGCCTCACCATAGTCTTCATCACGGGCTGCAGGGGAATCTCTGCTCCGGCACCTGGAGCACCTCCTCCCTCCCCCTCCTTCTTCACTGCCCTTGGTGTCTGCAGAGTTGTTTCCCCTTCTTAAATACGTTATCCCAGAGGCGCTACTACCGTCACTGATGGGCTCAGCCTTGGCCAGTGGTGGGTCCGTCTTGGAGCCAGCTGGCATTGACTCTATCAGACATGGGGGAAGCTTCTAGCAGCCTCTCACAGAAGCCACCCCTGTAAGCCCCCCGCTACCAAAACCTTGCCACTCAAACCCAATACACATCAGAAGCCCAGGAGCAGAGCTGTGGCAGGTCTCAGAGCACCCAGAGACTATCCTCATCTGTCAGCAGAATCCCATAACGATGGGAAACGCAGAGATGTTTCACCACGCACTCTCATGGTCCAACCATTTTTAGAAGTAACAGAGGGGAAATTTATATAAAGTTTGGTGACCGAGTTCCCACTTAGCATTTCTACTTTACCAATTTTTGTTCCAATGAAACATGCAAACAGTTTTAAAAGGGGAGTTTTGAGCAGGCATGGGCCACAGTATGGCTCCAAACTTGAGCAACTTTTACTTGCAGAAACTTTACCTAACCCCCCTGAACTAATTAGAGTAAATATTACTCACTGGCATAAGTGGCTTTAGGATCAGGGCCCTGAATTATGAGCGGTCCAGAAAACTGCAAACAGTTCTTGAGCTTTTAGAGCCATTCACTTCCAGTTCTGAATGGTTTCCCATGCCAAGACAATTTCTTCCTTTCCCCCCACCCCGCAAAATACTGATTAACCAAAGTTTTGAAGCTGAAGATCCGTCTACCAAGGAATAGAACCTCAAAGCTGTTCTTTGTCCTTTTTTTTTTTTCCCCTAGCTAAACTTTCATAATGCCTAAAGCCCTTCACAAGTCAGTATATACTCTGTTGTGTTTGCTCCAGAGGCGAGGGTCCCTAGAGGGAATGGCAGACAATTGTGGAGCAAGGCGGGCATTAAATCACAACAAAAAAATCATCAGAATAGGTTAGATTAATGCTACAGGAGTGGTCTGAAAGTCCCAGAGAAGTACATCCTATTCCCAATACCAAGCCCACACCAAAGGGGTTTATTCCCCCTCAGAAATTTCAGAACTTTCAAGTAATTTATAGGTACAAACACTTTTGCCTGGATCCAGTTCAGCAGAGCAGTAATTCCTCAATCTGAGTTAAGTGGGTTCCTACTCAGCTTTCTCATCGCTAGCAACAGACTTTCCTTATTGTGGCTTTTGCACAGCAGGAGCTTCCTGTCCCAGATCTTAGCAAAGTGAGCTTTATTCTGACAGTATTTATACCACTTTTGTAGGAGTTGACATTCAGCCATTACAGCACATCAGATACCAAACAGAGCCCTTAGACAACGAACTTAAAGGCTTGAAAGTCTCTTTTGTGCAATGGAGTCAAGTACTATAGGTCTAGTGCATGTTTTACCTTTTTTCTAAATAGTAGCTATCCTCTTGGCAATATTGGACACTTTATCCCCGGCCAGTTTTTCAGTGGCTCCAAATACACAGATATACTTTATGAGCCAGTTATTTCTTGGGCATAGTACATAACTTGTTAGACTGTACAGTATCTTAGGAGATCAGTATCTATCACAGTTTTTGATTTTCTGAAGAGAGTCAAGTGACAGTTCCAAAACACGAGCAAGTAGCAGGGTGCTTTGTGCCAAGCTGCTGGACAGGCTCTGAGCCGCTTTCCCACAGAGCCCTCCCCGTGCCACAGGTCGGCCCTAACCTGCTCATCCTTCTGTTATCTCACCCTCAGCCTCTCTAAAGCTAAGGCAGCCAAGTGAGCCAAACAGTGGATGGAGTTGTGAAGCGGGGCAAGGCACAATCTGAAAATAATTTTCATTTCCAAACAGTAAAACCGAGTACAAGCAGCTAAAGGGGAAAGGCTGGCGTGCATGCTTACATAGCTGCCAAGGGCCTATCAACCCTGAGACCATTTTAACAAAGGCAAAAGTAGATTTTTCTGGAACTTCTAAGACTCAGAACAGCATTTTATCTCACAATAGCTGCTTACTTCAAGAGGATACAAAGCTGAGGCTAGGTGAAGTCTCTCAGTCCAGGTTTTCCTCTCAACTCAGAGAGCCAAAAGAACATAAGAGTAACACCAGGATTTGGCAATATGGTGATGTAAGAAGTTTCAACAGGTTTGTCTTCATAAAATAAAATTGTCTGCACATTTCTGAAGACAAAGTTTTGTTGATGTTTTCTCACAAAGCATTTCAATTTTTCATTTATTTTTAGCCCTTTACATTGATTTTTTTTTTAGCCCTTTCATTGATTTTTAGCCATACATCATACTGATTTTAAAGCAATAAAAGCTCCATGTACGACGCATTACATCTGTTGACAATATATTTAATACATCAATATAATGAAACTATCATTTGGGCCAAACAAAATGTTTAATTCAACCCCAAATACCTTTTCAGCTGTTTCAAATCACTAAATAAATATTGTCATGTTTTGTCAACCCAAAGCAATTTCTCCCCCCATTTTCAGAATTGCTAAAGTTAGTTAAGAATAATTAAAAAAAACAAAACACAAACCACAATGCAACAATCATACATTCTCTATACCACTATGTTTTGGTAAAGGAGAGACTTCTACATAGAATTTTCAACTTTCTAAATGCCCAGTGTAGACCTAAAACACTATTTTTTGGGGTGTTTTTTTTTTCCACATGTAAATACCTCCCATAGTCTTTAATTATGCTTGACAGAAGTAAGAATCCCTCGTGACAGAACCAGCCAGTTGGCAAACGGGTTCACTTAATGTACTGTGGTATTCCTATAGGGCTATGGGCACCCCATCCTGTTCTTTATCAGCAATGATGTCAAGAAGTTGAAATTGCCATTTTAAAACAAAGTATTTTGAGCTTATACAAGTGCTATAAAATTTAAAGTTATACCAATTATTGTGTAACTTGTATCATTTAATGTCTATATTTTAATATTTTTATTAAATTGATTGTACAATTATATTACATAAAACTATATAATACAGTGCTCAAAACCCATTACCTAGAAATTACAGGGAAACCTAATGCAATGTTCCTCGCTCAAAATAACAGAAGACTACTTAGTTACTACTTAGAACTATTGTGTTGTAGTTATGGCTATGAGTCAAGAACCGAGGGAGTTTCTCCGTGTCCTGACTTATCTTATGTCACTGAATGCCCTTTGAAAAAAAAAAAATGTGTAATTGATTCCTAGCTATTGAACAACATTCACTTATAAACAACCCACATGGCTTAATTAATGTTTATAAACTACCCACTGTTATTTGCTTTGCAATAGAATTGCACACACCTCCACAAACACCCCTACAATAAAAAGTTAGTTACACAGCACAAGTTGCCTAACCAGAATTCGTTCAGCCTTGTTTGCATTGTTATACAATTGTTAATTATATGATTCTACTTCCCCCCATAAGCCTTCCTCCCATGCCATCCAATGCACTGAAAAAAAAAAAATGGAACTCAATAAGCAGACTGAATAACAAGAAAAATCATGTCTATGCCTACCTCTTATTTTTCACAGTTTTACCTTCAAACACAAATGTTCACTTCCTACGAGGATTTTTTCTATGGTGTTAATTTTGTTAAGCATCTAAATGCTAGAAGAAGGTTTCACTCATTGCACACATGGGATGGCGTACATACAAAACATTGATTACCCGTTTCAAAACCAGTAAAATCAGCCCAGACATGGATCCTCATATAGTTCATATGATCTATTGCACAGTCTAGCTCAGCTCCCAGCCATATTTCTGATACCTGTTAATGATCAGAGTTTTGCAAATCAAACTAAGACATCATGACAATCCAGGTAGAATTAGCAACCTATAGAAAGCTTGGTTTAGGCAATTTGCTTAGCATGACGCTGGAGTTTTGTAACAAATGCGTTAAAAAGGCTTTAACACACACTTTTGTCTTTTTGAAACTTTAATACAAGAAGATCCTTACTTCAAGTAACTGCACTAGCATTCCCACATTCAAACTCAAAGGCTCTTAAGAGATCTTTGCAGGGTTTGGTTTGGGGTTTTTTTTTTGGGGGTGGGGAGTTGGGTTTTTTTCCTCCATTCTGAAGCAGCAAAGAGCTGCTTTAAGTTTTGAAAGAGCAACAAAATTGAGACCTCTTATCTCAGATCTAAGTCAAGAAGCCTGCAGATACCAAGAGCGGGACAGTGTCTGAGGTTATCGGCCAGAGCAGCCATGCCTTGGAAGTCAATACGTAGCTTGCAGTGAATCCATCGAATCTAGCCACTACCTGGTTATTACATATTTGAGCAACTCATTTTGGTTGCTGGCATAATAAGGTCACCAGAAGGTGAATCCTGCTCTCATCCTCTCCCACTCTGCAGGTCTGCAATCCACATTCAGCATGCTGTCACATTCAACTAACTGCCAGCACACAGATGATGCTCTTTTTGATGAACAGTCCGAATCTCCCTACAACACATTCCTCCTCACACATGCCTCACAGAAGGAGATAAAGATACACAGGCAGAAGCCAATTACTTCGGATCAAAAATAGAGATTAACAAAAGAACAAATGGCAGTTAGATGCTGAAAGTCAGTGAGAACTGTGCACCTAATTCCCATTTGGCATTTGAAAAATCTCCCTGTCACAGCTCAATCATTTGCCAAAGGTTCTCTTTGAGAAAAAACTGTATTCTGATGCTAGCATTCCTGCTAACAGAAGCCACGGTTTCAGCTAGAAAGAAAAAAGGGCATTAGACCAAATGTTCTTACAAAAGAATTTTTCACTTAAAAAAAAAAAACCTTCCTGCACAAGTTTACCAATATCATTAGTATTCACTGAATATGCTGCTTATGGTACAAGATTCTGTTCAAAAGAGGAAATTACTTTCCATCCAAGAGGAAAAAAGACTAGCCGTATAAATCTATTTTCATTGTTTTTTATTTGATGTTTGTTTCTGAAATTTAAAACAAACACTATTTAGATATGCCCCAAGACTTTCATAATTGGTTACATTTTATAAGTCATTCATTAGCATTCATTCAAATGTGCTTAATAGTATAGGCACACATTAAGTGATTACACTTTATGGTGCTTTAGTCTTTGAGGATTGCTAATGGGATACAAACTTTTCCCCTCCATTTGGGCAATTAAAAAACAGTTGTCCCTATGTCGAGGCTGAGTGAGTGTCCAAATCCTATCTGCTTCCTGGCCAACGTCAAATGAGCAGCACAGGATGAAGAACCACGCAGAATAAAAGGGATTTTTTCCCCCCCCTTTAAGAGAAGAAAGCATGCAACAATGTCATTTCCCACGGATAAATTGGAAATCACCACCCTTTCAGTCGATGCTATTTTCCCTCGACATGTGATTAAGCCTTAAATGTTTTCAACTTGGCACTGTAGGTTTTTAACAAAGCTAGCACTGGACTACAGTTCCACATTACATTTTCATAGTCTGTTGAACATCAGCTTTCTTCTTGCTTCAGAAAAATCCTGTTACAACATCTTCATCTCATTAAGAGTCATACATAATTACTCAGTCCCCATGGATTATTTGAAACACTCACCTGAGCTTTCATGCTGCTTACTCTGCTGCTTCCATGCCCCCGTCCCTATATTCACATCTCTGGCCAACAAGATACTTGGCTATAAGAAAAGGGGCACTTCTCATCTGTAACAGAAATGGGCCAGATTCATGAAGCCGTGCCAAAGTACACCTCAGAAACTGCCATAAGAAAAAGATCTTACCCTACCTTCCTAAGTCACTGCAAAACCTGACTGAGAAAAAACATGTTTTGCTATTAAAAAAGTCATCCCTTAGCAAGACATTTCTGTTCGTTTACACCAACTCATTAACTACCAAAATTGACCTCTGCTTTTAAACCACATTTCTCCCTTCCAAATGGCATTTTCATTAAGATAAAATGCTGCTTGAAGACTTTGGAGAATTTGCATTTGGTAGACACACCATATTGTCATCAAATTGTATACAATTAACCTGAAATTAGAATGAACTGCAGAAAGGCAATTAAAGCAAACTATCAAAGAAATGAAATTTTTTTGGAATACTGATGGGCTTGCAACAGGTCTATTCAAGAGAGGTCCAAGACCCAGCATACAACGTGGTGTAAATCTCCTGTCATTCTAAAAGTTTTCCAGGTAAGTATCTGTCTTACCTTACCAAATTTTTCTCAAGTTTTTCTCCAATGTACTCTTCAGCAGCCATCATCGACACTAGAACTGGATGAAACTCTATTCTTCTTGCCTTATGAAACCTCACTGGTCAGTGTAAAAATGGACATAACCAGAGAACACATTCTCTGGGGGTTGCTTGGTGAGGTGTTTTTTGTTGTTGTTGTTAAACAATGCAGAATGATTGTGGAACCAAGACAGGAAACAAGCCCTCATGCACCGTCTCATGGAGGACTGTCAGTAGAAAAGCATATAGGCTCCCCAGCTCAACAGCTTGACACAAAGTCCTGAGAAGCCACTAGCGTCTTTGTATTTACTTCACAGGGCTTTGGGTTAACTCTTCCAGAGCATGAGAATTCAAAGACTAAACGCACGTCATTACCGATTTAATGGAAACCAGATTCCAATTCCATACCTACAAAGCACCCAATAATGTTCTCAGTGAGTCACAGCCCTAAAGCAGCAAATGATTGTTCTCTATACCGAACAACAAATGCACATGGTCCTCTTCAGGCAAACAAACCTATTTCCCAGAGCCGATCTTAAAATTGCCATTAGTTAAGGCACTGACACGATACTGGTTATTAAACAGCATGACAAAGGGAGAAAACACAAGATGATGCCATGACTCTTGCTTGTACTATGATCACTCTCGCCTTTCTGTGTCTTATTTGTAAGAGCCAAACAAGCCTCCATACTGCACTCACTCACATTTCAACACTAGGTCCCTTTTGTGCACTCTAATGTCTTTGCATATCGCCATAGTAGCAGTTCACCTTATTTCTTTAACCTGAGCTGGGAGTTTTCTTGGGGGAAGCAATAGTCCCTGGGCATAATGGAGAAGCACTGGGGACCGAGGGGAGAAAGGGAAAAAGGAAAGCTCCATCTCAAAACACTTGGATTGCTGCTGCATCCTGAGGACAGCAAGCAGGAAGGGAAACCAAAACCTGTTGCTTTGCAAGACTAGTCCAATTGTAAGCTCCACACGCCGCAGGGTATGGAACAAACTGAGCACAATGGAATGTATCTCTATGGTAACCAAACTGCTTTTATTCTTTTTTTCACCAAAATTAAAGACTCATTTTAAAATACAGATGCTGATAACGCAGTTTTGCACTCTTGTTTTGGAAATGCGGACAGAAATAAGAGCGCTCTACTTTGCATTACTTAAACAAAAAACTTTAGAGTATAAGCATCACTATGTCCCTGCCCACCCTCCAAAAACAGCCCCACAATCAAATGTCAACAAGTCATGACAGTCTGAGCACCGAACCCTAAGCCATGTATTTTAAGGCAATCCTAGGGGAATATTATGCCTGGGAGGATATAGTGGTTAAACATTGGAACAGGCTGCCCAGGGAAGTGGTCGAGTCCCCATCCCTGGAGGTATTTAAAAGACGAGTAGATGAGGCGCTTAGGGACATGGTTTAGTGGGCATGGTGGTGTTGGGTTGACAGTTGGACTCGATGATCTTAGAGGTCTTTTCCAACCTCAATGATTCTATGATATCCTCCTGAGTTTTGACTAATTCTGCAGCTTTTACAAATAATCCTAAAGTTCAGTCCTCAAATAAATGTTGGCTATTATTCTTGTGCTACTAATTAATGGGACATAAATTAGTTTCTTCCCTCTAACCTTTAGCTAGCTTCAGAGAACACAACAGAAACGCTAACAGAAATTTTAACAGTGGCAGGTAGCATTTTGAAGCTGCCATTATCGTAAGCAAATGCAAATACATACACGAGCTTCATAGTTTGAGGAAATGTCTAGTACATGGAACTTTGTCACCACGTTGCCTTCCTGCAGATCATTTCTACACAGCAGTTGTACCCCTTTGAAAATGACATGACCTTATGGAAACTGGACATCAGACTGCTGCGCTTCGCAAAATGACTCACTGTTCCATAACCTCCTTTTCTTATTTTAACTATTTCTTACCATGGATTTTGGACTTCCCCCCCCCCGCCCCGAGTTCATTATTAGTTTCCTGAATAGCTTCTTTCATTATTTTAAATTGTGGTTTTCATTTATCTTATATGTTCTTTCATGTTTTAAACTGCAAGTGTCAGAACAGGTCCTTCGCTGTGCGATGGTTGCTAAAACAGAGATTCTGTTTTCTTCCCTTTACTCTTTGGAAAATAGTATCTTTCAAGGTGGAAATTAGGAAACCTTTGCACCCCTTGGCCAGCCCAGCACCTAATGGCATACTCCAGAAGCCCAAGAGTCTGAGCAAGCATAGGAAAACTGTTCAAACCTTTTTAAGTGAACACTGTTCCATGTTCTACCCTACAATAATCTCATCAACCCGTCACCTCTTCTTGAGAGAGATTTGGAAAGCACAGACCATAATAGTCAGTTCTACTCCTACCTCTTTTGGTTTCATCTGGATCCATAGGTTTTGAAATATTTTGGGTTTTTGCAGATTTTCTCCACTCAAATTATAACTGGGTCCACCACCTTGTGCTAGGAGTAACACCAAGGAAGTCCCCGAATTCTTTAATGCAGCACCTGATCACATATCTACGTCAGCAACACTGCCCTGTACTGCTTTATACTATGAGAAAATAGACAGAAGTTTAGTCAAGATAAGCTACAAATGTCCCCTTTTTATCTTTGCAAAAATTTCTAATTAAACCTGTGTCTTTTTAAATGGTTTGGATGATCTCATTTCTGCAATATATGTTAGAAACTCCGAGCCTACACAGTTTGAGCAAGACCCCATACTGGAAAAAAACAATTCACAGGAAACTGTTTAAATTGTTTGCACCTCACAATCAGAAGGATTGGGGAACTTGCGTACACCTACAACATCTGGATTTTAAATTCGATTTAATCTAATCTAAACAGTTTGAAATAGTCACCTCCTCACACCACCCGGTTAACACAACTCTTTTTTCTATCCCAGAGTTGCTCTAGGATAGATGCTTTAGGGCCACACAACTACTGGAAGTGTTACAGTTCTGGACTCACAAGCAGGACCATAGGATTTCTAACTGTTGACTCCTCAGAGTTTAAAAAAAGCCTCCAAAATAATTACCGCAATAACAGATGTTGGGTGGAATATGCAATTTTCAAAAGGTTCATCACACCAGATACAACACAGGATGACAACTACAGTGCAGCATTTGTATTTGATCTTCTTTTTAAATACTTTTAAGTAGCAGTTTCCAGATTCAAGGATTTAACCTGTTCCAACGCTGAGACTAATTCATATGACCTCTGTGGCCAGATGGAGCTAAATTACTTCCAAGTCAAACCTGAGGCAGGGTTGGCTTGCAGTTTAGGGTATGAGAGGAGAAGAGGAGATGTCAAGGGGTTGGCTGGTTTTTTTTTATTTTACATGGAACATTTTTTTCTATTCATATGGGCAAGGCATTCATGCTCGTCTCAATTCTGCTATTTATTGCAGGTATAGCTGAGCATAGCAACAGTAACAGAAAAACACCACATGAGCTACTCAGATCACACAGAAGGCTACTCTAAGTTTTAAAAGGGACATAGCCTGTGTATATCTTATGATCCATGTATTCAGCACACAGTAATTCCAGCAGCGCCTTGCCTCCTAGAGCAGAAGAAAACCTCATCTGTGCTGAGGTCCACAAAGATGCTTCAGTTTGAAATTAAAGGGGGGTTGGGGGGAGTGACTGTAAAGTGTTCAAGAGGTTTGAGCCAATACACTCCCCCCATGGCCAACAAAACCAGAAGCTGGAGGTTCAAACAAGGCATTAAAAATATCCACCTCTTTTCATGCAAAATAATATGATTTGTAAGGACTTGGCTTACTACTTCAACAGCCTCTCCCACAATGCTTCTCTCTAATTCTGGTTGGCTTATCCAGTCAGTTGGTTGGTATCCTAATACTACTGTTTATGCTATATCATCTCACTGATTTCTTGAATATCTATGTCTGTAACTAGGTATTAATTTTTATATTTTGATTATAAATCCACGATAGAAGGGGCAGAACTGACTACTGCAATTCACAGAACACCATAATAAACCAGTAAATTAATACATGTAAACAGTGACTTTCTGCCAACAGCTCTCAACCTCTCAAATTATTAAGCATGAATTACAGTAACAAACAGATGAGGCAGGAAGGAAATCATTTTAATAATTACTGAATTATCTCAATATACATAAGACTTAGAATCTTGATTAAGAACTGTGGCCTTTCCTTAAGCGCTGTATAGTCAAGTAAGCAAAAACGTTAGTCACCACAGCCAAAATAAAATGGATGAGTATTGATAACTGCAGGCAGTTTTGAAGCAGATTTCTTCCATGAACTATGCATAAAACTTAACAAAAATTAATTGAAGTGTTCTGTATGAATGATAATAGCAAAAGTAACATGCCTATTAAAAAAAACTGCTAGTACTTTGATCCAATAAAGAACAGCATTATATATTTTAAAAGTTTTCACGCATTTTGTCTTGTAGTAATGCTTGTTTATATGCAACCAGAACCCGGGTTGGGATGGCATACAAATCAGACAAGGAACATTTTTTCTTTCCTAGTTAGCTATTCCAAATTCTTCCTCAGTACAAGCAACTGAAAAAGGCACGTAATTTCATTTACAAAGTGCTTTCTATGCCACATTTGTTTTACATGCAATGCCACAGGTGCCCTTGGTGCTTCACAGACAGAGCAGAAAGTCAATGGAATGCAGACACTGTAGCGTACCTGCTGATTTGTTTCTGAAGTCTGGAAATGCACCTGCAAGTCTGGTTTCTGTAATCTATATAAAATGAAAACTGCAAGATTTACCCATTCCCACGAAGTGTCTCAATACCAGAAGTGTTTATCCCCAACACTTCTAGCACACGACTTTGTGCGAAAGTTACACATGGAAAAACACAGTCACCGGATATTAGCGGGTCAAAAAAAAAAAAGTCATTTTTACAGTATACTACTATGACCACTGACAATCAGGGAGAAACATTCACTGCTCCCGATTCCACCAGTGAGGATATGAGCTGCTGCTGTGTCTAGCTAGGACTGAAGCTGGCCACAGCTAGAGCCACTCAATGCTGTGTCTTACTACTGTTGATCGAGTGAGGCTGCGCAAGAGTCTTCCAGCTTCTTACACTTCTACCATAGCTTACTGTGTAAGGAACTAGTAAGACAAACTTTCTGGTAGCAGATATTACTTCTAATCATTCATCCTCCATTTCAGTTATAACTTTGAAAAATATACATAGTTTACATCGCTGGTTATAAGATTTCCTTTAAATTAATGTTCAGCAGTTAGTCACAAAACCCACAGACAAAAAAGCATAAAATAAAAATAGACTAAGCCACCTAACCAGATCAAACCTCATAGCTCCCAATATAAATCACACAGAGCAAAGCATCAGCCAATCTTCACCAATATATTCGCAAACACATTTGAGGGTTCTCATTTTGTTCGGTACCCACTGGCATGAGGCCAGAGTTCAACTGCTTCTGGAAAAAAAGAAAAGGGGGGGGGGGGGGGGGGGGAGAGGAGGGAGAAGGGGAGAGCAGATGGGAAATAGGTACAGAGAAGATATTTGTCCCTTCCTTTCTAGTCTAATTCTATGTACCAAGCAACAGTTACAACACAGTTTCAACCTCCTGAGCTAGGAGGACTTTGCTAGCCCTTCCCTTAAGGGGATCAGAACCACAGGACAAAGATGGGTGTGATAAATACGTAAAGCCACATCCCCAGCGGACCACAGGCTGACCCAGTAACTGAAAGATTGAGCCGTGGAAACATTACCCCTTTCCCAAAGGCACAGTTGTGCAGCCTTCCTGCACAAAGCAGAGGAAGACGAGACAGAACAGTGTTTGGTCTTTTTTCCTACTTCCACATATATTTCTCAGCAGACACTTTCAGAAAAGATGAATCTTTGTGTACCTACTGCGTCCTACATACAAGAATTTTATTATACATCCCCACTGGGAGACTACGTCCATCTCAACTGTAATGAGGACGTTTCACACTCTCACCTGCTGCTCATACAGTACACTTTTTTGGCTCCTTCCTAGCACAGGAAAGAAGAAAGCTCTCTGGAATTTTTATTTGGTCCCAAGTGAAAACAGAACTGAACTTCAACCTGTCACCTGTAGTTCCTGCATTACAGCGTACATGATTCAAGCAACATATGAGCATTAGGTTTTGCTCTAGTAAGTTAGATCACCCAAGAGGTAGTCCTAAACTACTGGAGCTGGGCTGATTTTCGAGGGCATTGTATGTCTGTTAAAACTCAAGGGGATTGGGAGTGAAAGCAGAAGTTCTTATATTCTTACAATTCTGTTCCAGTGTCATTCAAAGTATCTTCACACCAACAGAGGGGTTTTCGCATTAATGACAAGACCTTACCTTGAAAGTGACAGGGGGTTTGTTTGTTTTAAATGGAAATTATCTGCATTGTGGAAATAAAGATATAAATGGTAAGCTGTTTGTACATATTGAAAAACAGGACAGTTAGAGTGCAATTCCTACCATGAAAACATCTTTCTCAAATCATTAAGAAGCCTGCTACTTGACAGAGTAACTGATAGTCCTAAAGTAGATGCACAGCTGGACAAGCACAAATCCCCTATTTTAAGTTGGACTTACCCCTTTGCTAGCCAGACAATAATTCCAATTTTGTAATTCCATTGCCCAGGCACTACATGGGTTGGAAATCCTCTCACAAAAAGGTGAATTCTCTTCCTCAAGTGTTGTTATGAAGCAAACATATTGGTCTCTGAGCCCTTTTAAAGCAGGGGACCAACTCCAGTAAAGGAAACTAAAAGCTACATTGACATGAAATAAATTATTCTCTCGATTTTTCAGTCAAGTATCACTGCTGCTACTGTAATCAGACAGGAGAGCACATCAGAGAGAGACAGCACAACTATGCCAATCTTAACTGCCTCTGTTCGAAGGAGAGAGCTTTATGGCTGGGGAACCAACTCTACTACAGTGTGATAGCAACCAGTCATACCTGGAGATTAAGGGTTTCACATATGGAGCGCAGATGTTGTACGTGTATTTTTCTTGCAATGAAAATTCCTATAAAGCCTGCTGGTTTCAAATCATAAACCAGAAAACAATCAATGGAGATATGCCTGCAGATAAGAACTGCCACTATTTCCCATACTTTCCCATTTTCTTTTAATATATGACAGATAAAAACAGGCTATTCGTTACTAACGAATTTATGTTCTAGTCACTCCTTTTCCATAAAAAAAAAAAATTAAAACAACCTAAATTTCCTATTTATAAGGTCACAATTAGCTACAGCTCCATCACCAGTTGTGATATCACGCAGGGCAGATTATGTCTTTATAGGGGGAAATAAGCACAAAAAGTATCTGGAAAGCTTAAAGGAAGAAAAACTAAAGCAAGTAGAAAGGTGAGGGGAAAGGAAGCTTAAACAAGTAAATCACAATTGAAAATATTTGAAATAGCAGGAGACTTGTTCCATAATATATAACATTTTGCAATAAGAGCCTGAAGGTTTGTAAATGTGAATGCTGGTATATGTTCTATGTCTTGGACTCTTCAAAGAAAGTATTTATGATGTGCGTATGCATGTCAAGAGCTGGTTTAGGTAAAATAGGTGAGTTCCATCTTGCTTTAATGGTTAGAAAGAGTAAATGTATGTATGTGTTCAATGCATGACAAAATCCCAGTTTTCACCCTAGATGATTTAGAAGAAGGAAGCACATGATGTCAGCAGATCATCCAAACGTGGAACAGACTGCCTGCTAAATAAAATCTGTTGCGGCTGCTGAATGAAACTAAGCTAATTTGGCATGTGGACGCCTAACCCAAGTTGCTCTTAATTGACAGACGCTTTTTGCCAGACGAGGGAGTCCTGCTTACAAGGCATTCGCAGGGTACTAGGATGGAATGCAGTTTCAAACATGTTTCATTCTTCCTCAGGAAAATTCCCCAAAGGGTGCATTCCACTGGAAAAAAAAAAACGGAGCAACATGCCATCTGGAAGGTCACAGTAACATAGATGCAAATAGAGTTCAGAGTTGCAATGAGAATCCCTTCCCTTTCTCCCAGGGGGTCTCCACAGTTTTGTTTCTTCTAACTAATTCAGTTAGACACCTGAAAGCTTGTGAATGAACGCGACAAGCAAGGCCAACCCTGACAAGCAGTCTGAGGCTTGTGGGGCATCTTTGCCCCTGGAGCTGCCAGTCCAGCCCTCCTGCTGCCCCATTACAAGGCCACAGCTGATCCACCTTGAGCACAGAGCTTGCACAATTGCATCGAGTGGCTTCTTATCTGCACATCAGCATGGCCAGAAGGTACACGAAACCTCATAATGCACAAGACCAAAGTCTCCTTCCACCTTCCCCCCCCTTCAACAGCATCCAGTTACCAAGCTGTGCTCTTCCAGGTGAGGATGCAGGCTCACGTCTTGGGAAGCGAAGTGTACAGTAGGTAAGCAGGTAAGAGTGCACAGGGTTGGGGTCATGCTTCACGGAGTAAAGGAGATAAGAGGGTCTCCAACAGGAGAGGCATTGCTTCCTCACTGCAAAGCACATTTTCAACCTACACAGTGCTGCTGAAGAGTTTCACATCAATGTCTATATTTAAGGATTTCCCTTCTGACTCCATTAAAGTAGAATTTGAAAAAGACATATATATTAATGTGGCATCATGGTAACTTCAGTGCACACAGATTCCACAATTTAAGACCTTCAGCATACAGAGATCTTGGTGATTAGCATTGTCGCAAGGGCTGCACGCATACATACTTGAGCAGCCTGTTTGATTCACAGCTCCTTAATGACAGCGCCTGTCTCTCTGCCTTAGCAGTTATGCAATTGTTCCCTTTATCCTGTGATCCGATGACAAGCTAAGACGATGTGAATGAATGTGACACAGTCCATCCCCTTTTTTCTTAATTCTTCTGGGATTACTGAGTACAAGCTGGCAGGGTTTCAGAGTAGCGGAACTTAACAATTCAATCTTGGTTTTTCAGACTTACAAATCCTATTTAGTATGGTAGGGAAGACAGAGAAGAGTGATGGGTCAAGAGAGCTAGACTAGAACCAGTTCTTATAAAAAGCAAAACAATTATACTGAATCTTACTTTCATAACTAACATTTGAAATGCCCAGAAAAATAACTTTGTAATCATTACACTCTGAAAAATGTGTAAGTCGTGTTTCCAATATGCATAACTTTACATTTAATTAAAGTTGAATACGATATTTATTGTGTGTTAAACAGCAATTTAAAAAGTACTGGAGTTGAAGAGCTATACAATAAATATGTACTGACTTTTGCATGCTAACTTATGCACAATTGTAACAGGCTTAAAATGGAAATATGTACATTTTCAACTTTAGGAGGCTTTAATAAACTATCATTCCTCTTTTGCATAAACTTCATTTGCAAGATTTGATGAAGTTCCCATTCTTCATTCATTTGGCTAGTGATCTCCTTTACCAGTGAGGCTGATGATACTCTCTATCACATGAATGCTCTTGTCACTCCTTTTGCTATTTTATACAGAAATCTTTCACCACTCACCATCAGCTTCATTATATTCAATCTAAACCCTGTCCAGTAAAGACCAGCTCTGTACTTCGAGAACCAGAGGTCTGCAGGAAGAAAGGGTGTGAGAAGTCTTGCTTTTCAAATCTTAACCTCTACTGCAGAATGAGAATGCACAAAAATATCCAAGGAGAGTTATTTTAAAAATTAGGTATTTTTCAAGCCTTGTAAGAAAGGGCATTCATCACAACTTGTTAAACAGAGAAATCGTTAATTCTTAGCATTGCTTATTCAAGTTTCTTCTAGGCCACAGATCAAATTCAGGTCCAGGGAAATGACCTGGCTAGAAAGGGAAAGCAGTCAAAAAAGCTTTAAACAACTCCAGTCTTTTTAAACCAACAATAGAAAGAACCATTTAACTGCAACTTTAAGAGGAAACAAAAGAAAAATCTCATTGTATGAGATTATACAAACAGATCCTGAAGCAGTTTAAAACAGTGTCAATAACCTGCTCTGAAGAGGAAGAAACTGAGCGATGGCAAAGCAAACTGGACATGCCCTGGAGAGTGAAAGAAGCAGGGACAAAGCTGAAGAGATCTCCTGAGTCCACGTCTGGTATTCTACTTGCTAACCTACCCCAACCACTTCTCACTACTGTTATATTCTAACTCTGATAAATGGTATTTATTAATGGAAGGCTTTAACACTTTAAACTGTCAGAGCGCAATAACAAAGGAGAAATACATACCAAACCAAATATTGTAAAAGAATGGAGGGAACAGCCTCTTTTCCGACTCTCCCATCACATGGTATACTGCATCACAACATGAGACGAACAAATGCTTTCCAAAAGTGAGGCAAGAAGCAAAGCCTAGCAAAATTGTATTTGGAAATATTCTGCTTTTTTCCCAGGTCATATTATGCTTGAAAATAAATAGCTTTTTACACATA
Organism: Aptenodytes patagonicus; assembly: GCF_965638725.1. NCBI lineage: Eukaryota > Metazoa > Chordata > Aves > Sphenisciformes > Spheniscidae > Aptenodytes > Aptenodytes patagonicus. The sequence continues at coordinate 1,321,024 of NC_134953.1, forward strand.
CATATTTCACAAAAACCTTTCTAGAGCTTCTCACCCACCAGTACAGTGCTTGAGAACTACTGAAAACCACGTGAGCCCAGTACAGTCATGTTATCACCACATCCCTCCTCCAGGATAAACATGAAAGAAACTACAAAGCATATCCTCCATCTAGTGAGGTGAGTAGCCATACAGTATGTTTCTCAATTTTGAAGATATAGCCTTCCATCTTATTCAAAGAAGAGTAAGCCACATTTCCCAGATACTTCCATGTCAGCAATTCGGCATTCCCTCACCTGAAATCACTCCTTCCCAGTAAGAAAGTAAACAATGCAATGTCAATTGACAGATTTAGGAATAGGTCTATGAATCCAGGAAGGCTTCACTAGAATCACTCAGAGCATCACAAAACATCTCTTTTCCCAAAATTTCTTTGTAGTAGTTGACCAAAAACACTTCCTATGAGTAACCAGCTGATTGGGGAGTTCCCTTCAATGAATTTAAGGTAAACTGTAAGAGACATTGAGAGGACTGCTTAGATTACCTGTTAAAGGCAATGCAGCTGCATCAAAAACTCATTTTATTATTTTGCTTCTCTTGCTTTTTTCTTTTCAACACCACATCACTGGCACAGTTTACACAGCACTGTGAAGTATTGTTACAGCTACGCCTTTTAACCTTTATGCCTTTTAGGACATTGAGATGTCCTAAATGAGGCATCATTGGTGGCTCTGAATACTTCTTAACTGCAAAGGAAAAGATAGAAGAACAGGAATAAAGAGGTCTCCTATTAAAAAAAAAGGAAGAATTCTTAAAATATTTTAAAATCTGATTATTTTATGATGAAGATGACAGAGAGATCCCTTTACACGAGTCTTTAGGTCCATCTCTAAAGAACTTTGCCTTTATCTGCCAGACACCATTCCTAATAATTAAACTTCCTGGACTTCTGATTCTACTTTCTGCATGGTGACTTCATGCTGACACCCTTTCAACAAAAATTTCCTGATTCACTACCAATTCTTTGCCAGCCAAGAGGCAACTTTCAGACAGTAAAACTGAATATTGAGCAACTCTAACACTACTCTGCAGCAGAGAATTCGTGAAAAAATTTGGAGGATGAGAAATTAAAAAAAAAAAAGAGAGAAAAGATTTTCTTATACTTGTTTTAATAAGTTATTTTTGTTTCTGATGTAGTAGACATAAAATAATAGTTAACAGTGACTGCAGATGTCCAGAAGAATTGCTGTTAGACAATTTTTTGTATCCACATAGCTTCTCAAAGAAAATATTTTGAGATGACAAAAAATAGAAGAGAGGGCAATAAGCATAAAAAACAAACATGTGGCTTGCTTTTGATTTAAGGGCACCACAGGAGAAACTCACACTGATTTATCCTATTTTCATGGAGCTACGAAAATAAATAGTGCAATAGCAGGCAGAGCTCCATCACCTCTTCCATACGGCCAGGGAAGAGTCAGAGCATGCAGTGACAAATCCACTGTGATGCAAATCATTTAGCAACAGAGAAGCTGGGAAGTACAGACACTATAGTAAGGGAGGTGGCTTGGCTCCCTGGTGTTGGGTTTCTGTTTGAAAGCCTTACCTCTGAATACAACTTGCAGGGAATGAAATGACTCTACTTTGAAGAAAGGTAGAGACCATGGTTCTCTCCAAGCATAACCCGCAATCTCCCTGGTGGAAGAAATTTCATGCCAAGTTCCCTAAAAGTTTTAGCTTTAAACAGCCCCTCAAAAAGGCTTCTGAAAGCAAAATGGTTTTCTATTCTTTTTGGTATTCTTCCTCAGTACAGAACTTTTCATGCCTTTATAAAGAACAGCGAGATGCACCACAACCACTCTTTTGGTAGAAACAAAAGTACGTAAGATTAATTGGCCACCTTCAGGCACTGAAAGCGATGAGCATTTGAAATAAACATAAGGGTAAGAAAATGAGAAGTAATTAACCTTTTTGGTTCGTCTGTCTCCCTGTGCTTGCAACTGGGCATGCAGCTTTGTCACATCAATGAAAAAATAACTGATACAGGTACTGGTACTTTCATCAGCTCTGTATTCTTCAGTGTTCTCTATGAGATGAAAATAAAGCATATTCCTGTTCTGAACCATCACCAGCATGGATGTGAGAATAGAGAGTCTACTTCCAAAAGGCAAAATCCATCCAAAAAAAAGAATTCTTTATTACAGGGAAGGCTTTTGTGTCACATTTCAGCAACTGGTACAGGTGTGTATCAATAAAAAATGTGCTGCAATAGCCATTTTTGAACCAATGTTTTCTATATGAGGTAACAATATGTAGCCATTTTTTAACCAATGTTTTCTATGTGAGGTAACAATATGTCTGAAAATGGGGATCTCAGCTTTTTATCCAACCAATCCCCTGAACTTTTTAAATCTAAATCGGTCATAACTGGCTGATTCACTGCAGGAATAGATTAGATCACCAAAAGCCAAAGGGAGTTTTGGGTGAAAATCTGATGAAGACTATCATTCAGGAACAGGCTTGCAATGAAAGCCAAGTGAGACTACTATTGTTTAAATTATAGCAGAAGGAGGAAAAAACCCAACATTCATTTGGCAGGGCTCATTGAGAGGGCTTTAAACTAGGTTCGAAGGGGGAAGGGGATAAAACCAGGCTCGCTAGAGATGAGCCGAGGGGTGGCGTGCCGATGCCGGGGGCGAAATCGATAGCCCAGCTCAAGTGCATATACACCAATGCACGCAGCATGGGCGGCAAGCAGGAGGAGCTGGAAGCCATTGTGCAGCGGGAGAGATATGACTTAGTCGCCATCACAGAAACATGGTGGGGCGACTCTCACGACTGGAGTGCTGCAATGGATGGCTACAGACTCTTCAGAAGGGACAGGCGAGGAAGGAGAGGCGGTGGGGTGGCCCTGTATGTTAGGGAGTGTTTTGATTGTCTAGAGCTCAGCAATTGTGATGATGGTACGGTTGAGTGTCTATGGGTAAGGATGAGGGGGAAGGCCAACGAGGCAGATATCCTGCTGGGAGTCTGTTATAGACCACCCAACCAGGATGAAGGGGCGGATGAAGCGTTCGACAAGTGGCTGGCAGAAGTTTCTCAATCGCTAGCCCTTGTTCTCGTGGGGGATTTCAACTTCCCGGATGTCTGCTGGAAATACAACACGGCAGAGAGGAAGCAGTCTAGGAGTTCCTGGAGTGTGTGGAAGACAACTTCCTGACACAGCTGGTAAGTGAGCCTACCAGGGGAGGTGCCTCGCTCGACCTGCTGTTTACAAACAGAGAAGGACTGGTGGGAGATGTGGTGGTCGGAGGCCGTCTTGGGCTTAGCGACCATGAAATGGTAGAATTCTCGATTCTCGGTGAAGTAAGGAGGGGGGGCAGCAAAACCGCAACCATGGACTTCCGGAGGGCGGACTTTGGCCTGTTCAGGACGCTGGTTGAGAGAGTCCCGTGGGAGACGGTCCTGAAGGGCAAAGGGGTCCAGGAAGGCTGGACGATCTTCAAGAAGGAAGTCTTAAAGGCGCAGGAGCAGGCTGTCCCTGTACGCCATAAGAAGAATGGGCGGGGAAGACGACCGGCCTGGCTGAAGGGGGAGCTCTTGCTGGGACTCAGGAAAAAAAGGAGAGTTTACCGCTTGTGGAAGAAGGGGCAGGCGACTCAAGAAGAGTACAGGGATCTTGTTACGTCGTGCAGAGAAGAAATGAGAAAGGCAAAAGCCCAGCTAGAACGCAATCTGGCCGCTGTCGTTAAAGACAACAAAAAAAGTTTTTACAAATATATTAATGACAAGAAGAGAGCCAAGGAGAATCTCCATCCTTTATTGGATGCAAGGGGGAACATTGTCACTGAAGATGAGGAAAAGGCTGAGGTACTCAATGCCTTCTTTGCCTCAGTCTTTAACAGGCAGACCAGTTATCCTCAGGGTACTCGGCCCCCCGAGCTGGAAGACGGGGACGGCGAGCAGGATGAACCCCCCGTAATCCAGGAGGAAGCAGTCAATGACCTGCTATGCCACCTGGACACTCACAAGTCTATGGGGCCGGATGGGATCCACCCGAGAGTGCTGAGGGAGCTGGCGGAGGTGCTCGCCAAGCCGCTCTCCATCATTTATCAGCAGTCCTGGTTAACGGGGGAGGTCCCGGAAGACTGGAGGCTTGCCAATGTGACGCCCATCCACAAGAAGGGCCGGAAGGAGGATCCGGGGAACTACAGGCCTGTCAGCCTGACCTCGGTGCCGGGGAAGATTATGGAGCGGCTCATCTTGAGGGCGCTCACAAGGCATGAGCGGGACAACCAGGGGATCCGGCCTAGCCAGCACGGATTCATGAAAGGCAGGTCCTGCTTGACCAACCTGATCTCCTTCTATGACCAGGTGACCCGCCTAGTGGATGAGGGAAAGGCTGTGGATGTGGTCTACCTGGACTTCAGCAAGGCCTTTGACACTGTCTCCCACAGCATTCTCCTCGAGAAGCTGGCGGCTCACGGCTTAGACAGGTGGACTCTGCGCTGGGTCAAAAACTGGCTGGATGGCCGGGCCCAGAGAGTTGTGGTGAATGGAGTTACCTCCAGTTGGCGGCCGGTCACGAGCGGTGTTCCCCAGGGCTCAGTACTGGGGCCGGTCTTGTTCAATATCTTTATTGATGATCTGGATGAGGGGATTGAGTGCACCCTCAGTAAGTTTGCAGACGACACCAAGTTGGGTGGGAGTGTTGATCTGCTCGAGGGTAGGAAGGCTCTGCAGAGGGACCTGGACAGGCTGGATCGATGGGCCCAGGCCAACTGTATGAGGTTCAACAAGGACAAGTGCCGGGTCCTGCACTTCGGCCACAACAACCCCATGCAGCGCTACAGGCTTGGGGAAGAGTGGCTGGAAAGCTGCCCAGCAGAGAAGGACCTGGGGGTGTTGGTCGACAGCCGGCTGAACATGAGCCGGCAGTGTGCCCAGGCGGCCAAGAAGGCCAATGGCATCCTGGCCTGTATCAGAAATAGTGTGGCCAGTAGGAGTAGGGAAGTGATCGTGCCCCTGTACTCGGCCCTGGTGAGGCCGCACCTCGAATACTGTGTTCAGTTTTGGGCCCCTCACTACAAGAAGGACGTTGAGGTGCTGGAGCGTGTCCAGAGAAGGGCAACGAGGCTGGTGAGGGGTCTGGAGAACAAGTCTTATGAGGAGCGGCTGAGGGAACTGGGACTGTTCAGCCTGGAGAAAAGGAGGCTGAGGGGAGACCTCATCGCTCTCTACAACTACCTGAAAGGAGGTTGTAGCGAGGTGGGTGTTGGTCTCTTCTCCCAAGTAACTAGCAATAGGACGAGAGGAAATGGCCTCAAGTTGCGGCAGGGGAGGTTTAGATTGGATGTAAGGAAAAATTTCTTTACTGAAAGAGTGGTGAAACATTGGAACAGGCTGCCCAGGGAAGTGGTGGAGTCCCCATCCCTGGAGGTTTTTAAAAGATGTGTAGATGAGGCGCTTAGGGACATGGTTTAGTGGGCATGGTGGTGTTGGGTTGACGGTTGGACTCGATGATCTTAGAGGTCTCTTCCAACCTCAATGATTCTATGATTCTATGATTCTATGATTCTATGATTCTGCATTTTTCTGAGCACAATATCAAGATACAATCCTGTTGTATGGTCCTTTAGATTACCACCCTTGCACTTCATTTTCCCATGATGTCAACAGAAGACTCCTTTCAATAGAAACTACTTTACTTACATATGGCCAACTCTTGTGCTAACTAACAATAAAAAAAGAAAAAAAAGAAAAGCAACAAACTTGCCTTGTGTCCATCGCACAACCCCAGTTATAGGTGGAAAGACCAACACCGCAAACAGCCAAAGAATTTCTGAGCTAGTTCCTTGGGGTCAGTGCCATCTCCAGTACACGGGCTGGGGAGGCCCGTCCGCAGCTGGACGAGTAATCCCTTGGACATTCAGCCAAAGGAGCAGGACAGCAGAGTTGGCTGGGATAATTAGCAGTTGTGAGTTAAGGCCAAGAACTTGCTAGCACAGAAACAGTTTTCGTCTTGGAAAAGAAAATTGAAGACAGACCTGTGAATTCCGTGTAGCCCTCCAGTCCTCTAACAAGCAAGGACTAGAAGTCTTCTAACAACTGAACTGAAACTCATTTGTCTAAATTATCTTAAACCCTGTTCCTATTGTACTGAGAGGGAACTGAAAGCACCCATAGGAGGTTCTAGAGTCCACAACAGAGAAGAGTCCTTTTTTCTTTAGTACCCTTTTTATCTTAGATAACAATGACATTGTAAGTGCACCCAGTGGTGAGAACCGTAGGATTTCACATACATCCAGACTCCTTCCTCTTTCACTCCCACCCGTCTTCCCCCACCACCCCCCAGAGTGACAATTTTTGCAATTTGTCATATGAAAGCTTGTCAAAATGAAAATTTATTCTCCATCACCATATAATCTCCATTAATTAATGATCAGGAATCCCTACCAATTTACACAGATGCAGACTTCTGAAAAATACAAGATCTTTTCAAACTAACAAAGACTTGACTGATTTGAATTGCACGTAATCTCTAGTCATCTCAAGCTTTAGTTTTTCTGTCCAAAAAGAGACAGTGATGTTGTCCTGGAGAGCACAGCCACTAATCTTGCACGCCTTGTTCCCTTCCTGCATCACACACACAATGGGAAGATCGATGTTGTTCCTGCAGTGCAAAAACAAATAGTGACAGCAGGATTGCCAAGCTTTAAAGAGAAAACCTTAGCAGTACAAATTCTACAAAAAAAGCAGGTTTTTTTGCTATAGGCCACTAGTTTGAATTTTGTCCAAGTCAACACCGCACAAAGGTTGTTACCATCTGATGCCCGATCTTGTGAGGTGCTAAATGATCTCAAGCTCTGGCAGTTAGCAGAATCTCACCAACTTCGATCCCTAGAGGCTACTCTGACATGTCTGGAAGGGGTGCGTGATTGCATTTAACTGCTCTGAGCACAAACGCATAGAAAAGTGCCCTCATTATATCTGCCACCTTTACATCCAGCTCTCCAGAGAGAAGCTAAAGACCGAGTGGTTCCATTGAGTAAGTGACCTCGTCTCTCCTGCAGCGATTCCCCAAGGACTGAGGCAGCTCATTGACAAAACTTTGAGATTACACCTATATCTGCTTCGCAGGTTACGATGTTCCCATTGGTTAATCAAGACCTTTTTACAGAAGGCAAAAGTTAATGCAATAAAAACTAATAAAGCAAGAAATTAACAAGTAACACTTTATAAGTAAAAGGAATTGAGCTAGTGGACCTAATAATTGCAAAGAAAAAATCAGATTCTATTGTTGCAAGTGAGAGCAGGAGTTTCTATTAAACCAACAGAGAGAGGCAAAAGGCAAGAATCCCAAGTCTGATGGAGTTGAAACATTTAAGCTTCTGTTAACATTCGTAACACTTATTTCTGCATACATACCATCCAATGGAGGCAATATTCATACTAACATATCTAACACTCCTAATCCCTGAAAAGATTCACAGATTTTTGCAATGTTTGTTTATCCCCATGTTTAATTCTTGTCCAGTGCTCCAGCCCCAGATTTGAAAATAAGTAAGTACTGTTCTCAGCTCCAAAAAAATCACATTCAGTCTTGCTCCACTTATGGGTTACAGCTTTAGCATCGTAGAACCCCACGCAATTAGAAATGGGAACTGCCCAATAAGCAGCAACACTTGCATCTAGCTCTGGAAGGTCCCCAGATACACGACTTACAAGTTGTAACATTTTTATAGATCATAAGGCTGTTTTAGATTGCTTTTATGAGATGTTTTTAAATTTGTAAGTTTTCATTTTCCCCTCCCTTGGAGTCCAGTTGTTAAGGAAGAGAGGCTTTATAGATAGCAGGGAACAAGAAAATGACCAGATTAAAAACAAACAGAAAAAAACATGTAGAATATTTCAACTCCTTCATTCTATAAAAGAGGCTGCTTATAGGGAATACATTACATTGTGGTATGACACAGTGCTTAATCATTCAAGATAGCTTTGGACACTTCTGAATACATGTAAAGTCTATGTTACATGATATGACAGCAACATTAAAATTCATTTAAGTATATAGCTCAAATTAGAAACAATTTTAGAACAAACATTTTGTTTAACAGATAGGTTTTAATTGGTAAGCAAAAGTTTCCGGAGAATTAAAAATTTAACAAAAAAGTTGAACCCCTAACATTACAGATAAGTTTTAAGCTTTTTAATGCCATAAAGTACTGCATATTATTCCTGTCATGCAGAAGCAAATTCGTACTTAGTAATAAAAAAACCCCACACACAAACCCAAAATATCTTTGTTCCAATATTTAGAATGGTTTAGCTCTTATTCTTCTCTTGCTTTGGTATTTAAAATACTTGAACTAAGTGGCTAAGGTTATTTATGGGGGAGGGAGGACAAATACCAATTAAGAACTACTGTGCTTCAAATAAGTATAATTTATGCAGCTTAATAAGAATAAAGTACCACTACTGAGATTCAAATTTGATCAAGCCAGCTCTAAGCTACACTGACAGATTCAGATCTTTGACTTAACCATACATTTTCCTCAGAGGGCTTTACAATTTTTTAACAAATATTTTACTATTAATAACATGTAGTCTCCAGATGAGTTTAAGATACTTATTTTATCCTGAAGAACAAATCTGTGTAGTTGAACATTATGCTTTTATCTTATTAACTTCCATGGTTTTAAAATCCTAGCTACCTTATTTTACTAAGGTAGCATTCACCTCTATCTTTTACAGCATTCATCTCTATCTTTTAAAAGGACAGTTCAACAAGTGTCAAGATACTAAAAGTGTCTTGTTTTTAAATAGGGGAAATAACACTGTAATTATTACCTTTAAAAAAAAAAAAAGCTGTTCTAACTTACCCTTATATTTATCTTTCAAAGAACTTAAGCACCATTTTTCAGTAAGTTGCAGACAATTCTCAGAAGCTATATTTTCAAATTAAATTGAATAGCTTAACCCATGTCATAGGTCTCTAATCAAGCACAGCAGTTTTAAAGGACAGATTTTCCCAACAAAACAAAATAGACTCAGCATTTGAAAAAACTACACTCAGCATTTGAAAAAACTACATATGCATTTACATGCATATGTAAATGCAAATGCATTCTTTATACCAAAGATAGGCCAAAAACTTTCACACAAATGGAGTTTTGTGACAATTGCAAGAGCAGGAAGCTGGACCAACTTTCATACAAGCAAACATACTGCCAGAAGAGCAGTCACGTACTACAACACAAGCTATTGAAGAAAATATTTCCAATTTAGAGAGTTATTTAAATAAGAAATTAAGTAAAACAGAAGTCAAATCTCTAATAAAAATATGTAACATAACCACTATTAAAAACCAAAACAAAGCATACAAAGGTCCTGGCATACCCAGGTAAGCAACAAGTAATCAGCAAATCCCAAATATTTGCAAGGTAGTCAAGCATTGCTCTCCACTCACATGGAAATTGGGTGATAAAGAGCAGATCTAGAACAGATAAGTGACAATTATATTTAGGAATTCAAGGGTTTTTTTCCAAACAAGTCTTCCTCTCAGTTTCATGAATCCATACGTCAACCAAGGTAACCCATTAGCCTGGCAAAGCTACCTCAAGCCAATCTCTACAGCTTTTGGCTCAAAAAAAAAAAAAAAGATGTAGCTTTTCCCTCCTTGGTTCGTATGACCAGCAGAATCAAGAGAGAAAAGGGAGAGGAAGAGAGGGCTAACTTTTAAGTCAAGTTTGGAACAAAGTTCAGAATTGCATTTTTGGATGCAAAACCCCAGTAGTACTTGCTCATTTCCCCATCCTCCTTTATCATCCTTCCACTTGTGGCTCCTTTCCTCAGGAGAGCTTCAAAACGATAGCTAGACAAACATTAAGCTCAGAGACGTGAGGCTCCTGTTGGCTTCACACAAGGTCCTGACTTGCATGCCTGCTCAGCGGCTGGACAAATACCACATAGGCTATCCTGGAGAGCACAGTGCATGAGGTTTTCAATCTAGCAAAACATATCTCATTCAGTTTAAAGAACAGAAATGTTTTAAGCACATAAGCCTGTAAATTCATTACCCAAAAGGCCCAATTAAATTCACATTATTTATATTCCTTGAACAAAGATGACAATCGCATGTTACAGGTTATTCACCATCTTACCAAAAGACGGTGATATAACTGCATATAATCTCACACTCAGTCAGATATCAGTGTGTTCTGTCTGAAGCATGATAGACTACAGTTCTGAAAAGTGTTTAAGTGCTTAACTCTTTGCAAAGCCAGGATCTTCCATGGTGACTGCCGAGGGACCACACGAACATAACCACACAATTCTGGTAGCACCCAAAAAAACCCTTGGCTCCTTCAGACGAGACCACACAGCAAATATTAGTATTTGGTTGGCTTCTTTCCACAATTACTGTCAGGGACCTATCATAATTGAAAAACTGTAATTATCTATTTCTCAATATTCACTCCCCAAGACCACAGGAGTTATGCAGAACATTACAACTCAGCCTCCAATATTGTATCCAAGACTTAATGTGTTGCACATAAAGCACTAACTCTAAATACAGCTTGCAGGTACTTGTAACATGCCAGTTCACAGCATATAGCAGCTGGATGTTTTATAGTCAAGGCTCTGTTAAACTCATGAGTACTTTATCAAACAGTTTGACATCCAAGACTCTCTAGCACTCTGAAACATTTGTAATATGCCTCATACATCGTTCCATAAAATAAGAAGCTCAGTATCTCCCCTACTGCTTCGTGAGAAGGTTAGCCCTTCCTTGGCTTGAATAATACATCAGTACTACAGAAATGCTTATTCCTTCAGTGGCTTCCAAAAAGTTAAAAATTTCATTTTCTTCAACCCAGTCCACTACAAAATAGTAGCAAATCATCTTTATTACAAATGCAGACTATTTGTCCAGCTAGATTTCCCTTCCAAAGAACAAAACTGTTTGTTTATAGTTTAACTAATGTCATTCAACATCAAATACCACAAAAGGCTCCTACCCCCTCCATCTAGTTCCATGACAAACTGTGACACAGTTCAAATACAGAATTGCTGTAAGAAGTTGATATCAACAACACATAACTTTGAAGTATCCTAGAAAAACTTTTGAAGTAGATTAACATTGAAGCAATAAAAGCAAACGCGCTAAAGTAATCTTGTCCAATTGTTCTGAAATTAAATAATTAGGCTTTTTAGTTGATCATCTTGCTAAGTTACCTAAAGATATGTCTGTAAAAATCAGATGTTGCAGTCCACTTACTGCTTTAACAGAACATACTTTCTAAAATTTAGTTTTCTGAAAGCAAGTGTAAGTCTCCAGTTCTATGGTGGTCTCACGGGGCAGGGGGGGGTGGGAATATCACAAGTAGTTCTTTAAGCAGCAGAACTAGTCAAGTGTCATTTCCCATGGATTTGCATCCTGACAGTAGCTGATTTGGGAATCTAAAGCATGAATTGTTTCAGCAAATACAATGGCTTCCGTGGGCAAGAAGCATACAAGACCGTCCACCTGTCTAGAATTTCTGTTGTGGTAAAAACAAGGGAGCACCTCCTCCAGGCGTGGGGGCTCCTTCACAGCAGGGAATGCTGAAAGGATCTCCCCAAACCAGCCACCTCTTCTCTGATTTTGCCCTCCTGCCAAGTTCAGCTGAAATTAAACAAGACTAGAAACTACAAGGGAAGAGGAAATACACATGCAAGCACAAACAAATTTCCTTTGGAAAACAAGATAAAATGGTAGATGTAATATGAAAGGTTTCTCTTTGCTAGTAATTAGCATAGAACATAGAGTAATTATAAAGCAGAAACATATACTAAGTTGTGTATGCTACAAGTTCTCATCAAAATTGTCTTAAACTTCACATTTATATAAAATAAGTGTGTATATATATTTAAACATAAATGTCTGATTATATGCACATATAAAAGGCAAAACGAGTTATACTATTCTCCATTTTGGCTATTCGGAATTATTTCACCTCTGAAAAAAACATAAGCCTGAAAACACTTTGAGTTACCGAGTTGTCTCATGCAAGAAAAAATGCTAATCAGAAAAAAATAAAATACAAAAGGAATCCTTTTAAAGAAAGGAATTGAGATTGCATTACTTTGCCCAGGAATCACTACTCCATATTTTACTTCTTTAATAATTGGTAACATCCTATGTTATGAGAGAAGAAAAAATTGAGTTCTGCATCAAAAATGCATCATTCATAAAAATACATTATTGTAACTTCTACTGAGGATACATAGTTTTACATTTTGATTGACAGTACTTTCATCTAGTAGTCCCTTCACAGTTTTCATGTTACTTTAAGGTATGAGAGCTCTTATAAGACACCTACAGAAAAATGGTAATAGCATGGGTGTATGTGATTTTTCCAGTACACTGGATTCCTGTTTCCCATAGGGAAAATAGCTTTTTGGCATTGCAAAAGGTATAGTCCAGCCCCACAGCAAAAGGACACCAGGCATGTCAAACCATAAAAAGTTTTGGCATGCTTTCAAACTAGAAACAACATACAAAAATCACAATTCATCTTTGTGGATAAATAGTGGCAAGAAAAGAGAAATGGCACACTATCCCCCACAGTCACAATGGCACAACAAGCTCTCAGAAAAAAATATATCACCCAGGAGGCAGATTAAAAAGAATCTATAAGATGTGATGAAAAGGAAAATTGGAACAGTAGAAGAGAAGATGAAAGTGATACGTTCACACAACCTTAATTATCGAGTTTGGGCCTGGCCTCACCTCGCGCCCCCCCCCCCACCTGCATTTGTTTAATCTTGTGGAATTCAAACTATCATTTTCTTCAAATATTCTTGTAAACACAGTCATGAAACTGGCACTCAATTAGATTAATCTTCATTATTAAGCACGACACACGCAACGCAAATTGCTAAAGCTGCCCCATTTTGCACCATAAGATTGGAGCAGGGACTGATTATCAGGGTCTTGAGTCATTCTCCCTCACTTTCTTAGTCTAGCAAACATACTATACGCAAAGTGGAAGTCCTCCATGGGAAATACTGAGAGCAAAATAAACCCTCCTGTAATCACTTACAAAGCTGGCATTTACCATGCTCCTGGAAGAGTTGAGATATGTCCAAGTCTCATCAAAAGAGAGATTAAAAGATGTTTCTCCCATATCTCAGGAAAGCACCCTACATATTTCACTGACATGTCTGATGGAGCAGTGCTGTCATAATCATCCCTTGTCCTTTGCGAACAGTGGGAAAGGTGAGAATTTCATTTATCCTTATTAAAATAATGAAAATCCAAGTAGAAATAGTTTTATTCAAATGAGAAGCACTTCTATTCTGATGCTTTCAGTTCACTTCAATAGATACTTCACACTTCTCCATCCCTCAACTTCAGTCCCAAATGACCCTTTCCTTTTCAACCACACACAAAAAAAAAAGTAAATTAATTCCCATGCTTTAGCTATATTAGCAAGTAACTCAACGCAATGTGAGGAGATCTCCCACTGTAAGCAGTGAACCAGCTGGTGCTGATGACCAAGTGCTTACAGAATAGGGTTACAGCATTTTACTTTTGGGACTAGCACTGATCCAGTGCTGTGGGCTAACTGTCCCTTACCAGCTTTAGGTGTGCTCCTGGAGAGCATCTTCCAGTTTAATTTCATCTGAAAAGGCCTAGTTTGTGCAGTCTGAAATTGATTCATGACACAAACCAGAAGGTGGTAACCAGGGCAGGGACCAGTTTCAAAATTAACCTAGTGATTCAAGCTCACATATACACACACTCACAGACTTAAGTCCAAGTTGCGATTTCAACATCTTTGTGAAAGTCACCCAAGAAAATGTGCACGATATCTCCATTTTCATTTGTGCATGAAACAAAATATTCTCAGAGCTCTCACCTGTGCTGAGAAGTACAAAGGAGAGGCTCAGTCCCAGCTGGTTCAAAGGCAGGTAAAACACAGGTGCTGCTTTTACAGCCCCTACACACACTACACCTGGCTCTTCACTACATGATCCATTTCTCACCTTCTAAAGCATAAAATCACACCAAGATTAACTTGCAAAAAGCTATTATGTCAAGAGCTTACTTCTTATGAGGTAAATTGCTATCAATCTTTGCCTTGTAAACATCAGCTTCCATGTGTAGGCCTCTGCTTCTAAGTTCTCTACAAAAAGTCACTAACCAGTCTGAACTGGATTAAAAAAAAAAACAACTTTTTTTTAAGCATAAAGGCTAAGACAAGCTGTAAGGTGTAAGCGTACTAAGACTAAAATTACTAAGTATACTGAGACTTAAGTGTACTAAGACTGTTATAGATACATCTTCAAAAAATCATCAAGAGCTTCTACATAAAACAATTATTTTTTCAGTTAAAACATTTAGATTTCAGAATGTATTTCTACATTCTTTGGAATATAGTGGGTTGACTATTGGTTTTGTTTTTTAAAGAAAGTAAAGAAAGTTCTTCATTATTTTTCCCTAATGCATAATGCAGTTACAAGAAAACCTTGAGAAATCATAGCTCCATGGTTGAAATCAATCATATTTTTTAGGTATCTGTCAGTTCAGAATACAGCTCGTCACTGAATTCAACTTTTGACTGACTTGTAAATTCATCAGACCTTTTCTTCTGACAGTTAACATTAAACAAATATGATTTAACTTTGAATTTTAATTAAAATAATTAATTTTAAAGTTATTTGACATAGCATGTAGGAAAAACAAAATACTTGTTTATACAAGCATCCAAGCATGTTATGCCACAGCTTCTGGACAGGACACAGCTTCTGGTAGCTCTGACCTCTTGTGCTGGAGTATATCCAATAATCCACTGTTAATATACTGCCCTAGTTGGACTGTGGTATGCCTCAGTGAGAGCTGATGCTTAACCTTGAAATTTTGCATATATCTGCCAGTGAAGATGTAAGTCATGGAATTCAAGAGTGAAGAGAGAAAGCAGAAGTCTCTAACTTACCTTATAACATTTGAATTAACGCATCCTCTCCACATTCTTACTTGAGGCAGTAAGAAGAAACCCCTGGCTCAGGCTGGTTTTCAACTAATTGAGTTTGTTTCTCCTTATTTTAGGCTAGAGGAGCTACCTCAATTTCCACTCTGTGTCTGAAGCGGGAATGGGTTCAGTTTATCAGGAGCTGAAGGCTTGGCTGGAGTTCCCAAGGGCAGCTTGTAGACATCACCATTTCATTTAATGATTTCCCCTTTTTCACCTCCCAGATGTATTTTTGAGAGGTAAAGCAACCCATTCTGCGACACCAGAGACAGTTAACAACGGTATAAGCTTTCTCATTATTAGCAGCACTCCAGACAAGAGCTTTCAGTGATGACAGTGATGAAAGTTTATGGTTGATAAAGCACTGTATAAGAAGTGCCTATGAATAGTAGGAAATAAAGTAATCAATGGATTACATTTATGTACGTACACCATCGAGACATGAATCAGTCATTCAAAGTGTGAGTTAAAATAAAAACCTCTCTCTAGATGAGCTAGTGGGATCAACAGTAATCCTTCTCAGCTGGAAATGTGCACACTACAGCATTTCACAGAGCTCAAAGAATACAAACTAAGAGTTCATTTACACACTGGTAGTTTAAGAACACTGGGCTCCCTTCCAGCTAATAGATGTCTCACAGTTTTTGCAGCCTCTAAAATAAATCCTTGTAATTCAAAACATGCCATTAACATTCACAAAATGTGAAATAGTCCCCCCAAACAAGAGCAAACTATACCACAGAACAGTTAACTCAGCAGCCTTTGCAATAAGTTAATGCAAAAAACTTCTGTTTACTAACACTTAGCAATTAAGGCCCCGGAGCATACACCTTGTTTCATTTCAAACTCCTGTAACTTGTATGAATAAGGTATCTTGGAAAGGAAGAATAAAAATGAAGTGTCTGTTGAAATGCAAGGGGTACCTAATTATAAACCACAATAGGATTCAGCTGGTGCTTGAAATTTGGTCTTAGTTTCCTAGCACTAGAGCTTAGCAATTGCATAGTCAAGTTTTTCCAATCACCCGCCTAACTATACATCCTCTAGTTTTCTAAAGGGGATATCGTTACGAAAAGAGAACCACATATACCAATGTATTATCTTGCACCTTGTATCATTTCTTACATCCATAGCACCATTAAGAGTAAGACTTTGCTGCTTGCCTTTTACAACCACTTTTCACAGGTGAAAAGGGTTTCATAAAACAAGCAGGAGAGAATCAATCCATAGAGTAAAGGGTGCAACATCTGCCACCCAGCATAAAAATAGATAAGCAAATCCAAAGCAATTCCTGGTATACTTCCTTCACAATCTGTACGGCCCATTTGAATTCTGTAACCTAACACACAAAAATCTTAATCTCACTCTAGTTTACTAACAATGAAGAGCCAATGCAAAAGCCAGGCTGCACTAAATCAATCAATGTGCAAATCTAGTGAAATATACCTTAAAATATTACATATAATCACTGAACACACAATAGAGTTGCCTTTTGCAGGCACAAAAGCTATATGTCTGTCCATGACCCCCCAGGCACCCAACATACCTAAATAACAGATAAATAGCAATCCAATAGCTCCCCGCCCAAAGGGGTTGCTAGGTCTGAAACATGGATAGATTTTTCTAAGTTTTCTAGCTTACGTTTGAGTTTTTGTGCCCCCAAGTACACGTTGATCTTCTCACTCTAGGGTAGTCCTGGAAAGGATTTATACCCTGCCTAGCTCACAAATATAAAACAGTTTTCCAAACATATACAAATACGTATGCCCACAATAAGCAAAACTGACTCCAAAAAGCAAACAAATAAGCCTTATTTGTTACCTGTATAGACGAGCTATATCATCGACTTCTAAAATGCAGAAATCCTATCTGAGAGCTGTTGTTCAAAGGCAGACCTTCAGCAGACCACCACCTCTCTGGAGCACACCCAGTTTGCTGCTCCCAGCAAGGCCACGGCCCCAGGTGCTGCAAATTCCCTTTCAAAGGCTCCCTCACAGCTCCCTTCCCTTGCTGCTCATCACGCCCACACCTGCCCACTGCTCCGCTTTCCACCCAGAGTCGTCTGCTGGCCCCTAAATTCACTTCCATAACTGCCCTGCAGATCTACGGCATGTGTAAAGCTGACAGAAATCATAAAACAAAACAGTGGTGGATTCAAGGTATCTGCTAAAAGGACTGTGTAACTGTGGGCTTGACCCTGCTCCTGTTGAAGTCAGTGGTAACTCTCCCCATTGATTTCAATGCAACAAGGTCAGTTTTCCTGCCGGGGAGCTGCGATGTTCCACAGTGTTCAGAAAGGAGAGTGTCAGGAGAAAAAGTGCAGGTTTCTATCCCACAGTGATGGTAGCAATGTCTTTTCACTACCAGACAGCTCAACCAGAAGAACTGCTGCAGATGCAAAATCTCTTCTCAACAGAAGAAAATATCTTTCTTCAGCCCAAACAGCTGAGTATCCATATCTTTGAGAGGCAGAACTGCCAAAATTTTGCTACTGAACTTGCTAAAAGCAGGATCAAGACTATTTTTTCCTTCAAGAAGTCATATTCTCCCTCTCCGCTGAATCAAAATAATGAACAGAAAGGCAATAGCGGCTCATTTACTCTATAGCATCCCTATAAAATTTCTGTAAAATATTTCTGGTGGTTTTCCTAAACATCATTTTTTTCCTCAATACTAGTTTTTAAAGATTTAAGAAAGATAATGGAACTTTTCACAAAGGGATGGAAACTGAACCTATAATAGTCTGCACAAGATCAAAGTCTTGATAAATCAATGATGCTGAACAAATGCAGACAGTTGTTTGCCCTCCAC
The DNA here is from genome assembly GCF_965638725.1 of Aptenodytes patagonicus. NCBI lineage: Eukaryota > Metazoa > Chordata > Aves > Sphenisciformes > Spheniscidae > Aptenodytes > Aptenodytes patagonicus. The sequence continues at coordinate 1,338,834 of NC_134953.1, forward strand.
ATCTGAAAGCTCAGTTTCTCGAGTTTGTCAGATTCAATAAACATCATCCATTAGATGATGGAGAAAGTGAATCCTACTACATGCAAGTCATAGAAAAAATTCATTTGAGATGCTGGATTTCATCTCAAAAACATGGCCCTTTTCCGGGGGAAGCAGTAAAAAGTAACACCATTTGCTTTAGCATAATAGATACTTCATCTGGATATGTTGTTCTTCACATGTAGCTAGATTTTACTTAACTCTAAAAATTGAAATCTATACTGCACCGTCTTCATCTCTGCACAAACTAACATACCTGTAAGCATATATAATTCAGTAATTGTGTCAAGAGAGTCTGAAAATAATAGCAAGTAAAATAATAAAGATTTATTTATTTAATAAATAATAAATATATGGGTGTATGTGACTTCACAAAGAGTGAGCTTGAGAAAGACATGATGCATTGGCTGCAGCCATCAGTCATCCAGGGAGACATTAGAAGTTCCAGGTATGAAGGGGGTATTAATTTCTTCTTCCTTGTGTGGATATATAAGTAAAGTCCCAGTTCCCTAGCTCAAGAAGTTCTGCACCTTTGAACCAGCCAACACTACTAAACCCTTTGAAGGTTTTATAAGCACTGCACTCTCCATTTCACAGAAGAAAAAAATGTGTTAAGGTTAAAAAAAAAGACAAAGACAAAAGAACCAACCACTGCCATCAAAATAACAGACATGCTCCAAAGGGGCCTAACTCCAAAGAAAGGGCTAAAGGAGAGCAAAGGTGGGTAGAGTGAGGAAAGGTTGGTCAGGGCAATGAAGAACAAAATCTGGTTCCTAGCTGTGACTCCACAATAAGCCTGGCAACTCCGTTAGAAACTTCTATTGTGAGCTCCTTATCCGTAGGAAAATTATCTGTTCTCTGAAGGTATGGGAAGGTCAATTCATTTACATTTGTTAAATGTGCTGGGGCATTTAGATTGCAGTGCCACAAAATGAGAAGCTTTATTATAAACTTTGATGCAGTCATGGCAATTATGCTGTTTTATTAGTACTAGCCAGCATTTATCCAAAGTAGGGTATAAATCCCTCATGGTATAACTTAAAAACTCTCTCTAATCTTAAGAGTCCACAGTGTAAAACCTTGATCCAACACACATTTAGAACATGCATTCTAGAGCCTGTGCCAACATCCACAAAAAGAGAATGAAAATGTCTCATTTCTCTCCTTTCACTGACCTTTCTCTTTTCTTCACCTGAACTGCAGTAGAATCAATATCTTACAAAATCAGAAAAAATTCTCATAACCACACATTTCATTTGCTCAGAAAGCAATAAAATCTTAACCTAAATCATTCTAATTGTTCACCGCAATAAAAGACTTAAAAGGAATTCTTCATCCACACTATTACTTTGTAATACCTATTTATGTAAACCATATAGAATGGCAGAGAAAAATATATTTAAGACATGAACTTGTAATGCTTGCATATCAGGCGTCTGGACCCTAGCAACTGGATTATGGCCTACTCTGTCTGACATCCATCAGTTTCTCCGCACTTTACAGAGATTCAAGATAGTGAATACTCTCCCTAGATTTGAGGCAGTGAGATGAAGGAGGGAGGTAGAAAGAAGAGGAAAACTATACTTGAAATTTGTTGGGTCATACCACTGCACCAAATACCCTTTACCCCTTCCAGGCTCTTCCTTTCCATACCTGAACAACCTCTTCCCCCCCTCCCAAGGCCTGTACGCAGGAACACTGTCTCCTCAGCTCCTATCATCCTAATCTCTCAGAAACACGGAGAGCGAGTCCCCATCATTATCCATCCGAAACACACTATAAAAGTAGTTCACTTAATTCACCTGGTGATAAAACATCCTTAAAAGGAAGGTTTGTATTTCAAAAATTGTCTTCTAATAACCAGGAAAAACTACCCAGGTGTTCACTACCTAGGTAATTCAAGATTACTTTGGTACTCACCACACTGATGGTGTATTGCAGTTAGGGGTCTGAGGACTGAGAATGCAAGATTAAAAAAATTATAACACAAGCCATAAACCTCCATTACCATCAACGCCATCAAAACCTCTAAATTCTCAGTCTGTTTGAAAATGCAGCCTCCTTTCTAGCTGCAAATAGCACAGTCCTGATGTGGTTGCCAAGAAACCAGTACTTGCGATTCACAGAGTTCACATTTGAGAGATATTTGCACTTACAAACATTCATGAAAGCAAAACTGAAGCAAGCCGGAAAGTGTGGTATAAATTCCTCTTATGATTTGTCAGTATCATCCTAAAACAAAGCACGCATCCCAAACCTCCCATTCTCAGATTATTATGTTATCTAAGAAACATTTGTGGACTTTTGTTCCAACTGTTTCTCTGAAATACTGAACTGATTACCTATGTACTCTGTCACACCCGGACTTTATGTGTTTCACTGACATCTCTTCACGAATTATAACATGGTCACTAGGGTCCTCACCAACATAAAGCTCTTCTAACTCATTGTCCCACGTTGTGGATTACTGCACTAGTTCACTGATTAAATCCAGAGTTAATCACGATTATTGTGCTGTAAAGCACCTTGGGAGACATGACATGAAAAGTACTAAAAAAATGCAGTTGAATTTGATTACTCTGTATCTTCTGAAACCCATTTATATGTTAAAGACTCTCTTTCAATATTACGTTTCATACAAACCCCAGTCTCAATCTGATTTTCCCATGCCATTTTTAATTATTAATATTACTGTTCGCAACCGGAGATTTGGCAAGGTTGGCTCCTCTTTGTGCTAGGCCCTGTACAGACATAAAATAAATGACAATTCCTGGCAAAGATAATTCACAAGGTGTAACAGCCAGTAAATTACATGAAAGACAAGATGAAACAACTGTTTGAGACAAACAAACAGAAAGGTGGAAGGAAACCGGTAAATAAATGATAGATTGTCTATGTAACTATTTTAAACAAAATTGGTTGCTGCTTTTTAACTTCCCCAAAATATTTGTATTCACTAGCTCTCAGTCAAGTGATGCTGTTTTTATTTTACATATCCATTCACCTTTATGAGATTAAGAATAAATAAAATCTGTAGCCAGAAAAGCTACAGGTAGTTCTGAAAATCTAAATCTAAAGATTGGAGACTTCTGCGATTCACCAGGCCACTACTGTATTTACCTCATTGCAAAAGAATACTTCTTACACCTTGTAATAGCTTTCTGTTGTTGGGATTCCATAGATACATATTTTAGAAAAGGACATCGTAAGATGCTCCTTGACACTTCCACCGCTCTGGAGCTATTTTGTAGTTTATTAGGTGATCCTTGTTGCACTTACTCACTCAAACAGACATGCTTCATCACTTTCATCTTTTTTTATTTTTTTCCACTTTTTCATTTCTTTTCAGTTTTGTCCAGTAGGGATGTCATTGCAGAAGTGTGAAAATGAAGAAAGCAGTTACTGAGTTAGCCAGAAGGGTGAACGTGTGTGAAGAGGGAACGGCAAAACCCTATGAAGTGTTCTGCACATCTTTCAGGAATGAACAGTAATTCAGAAAGGGTACAAGGCTTCAGAAATGCTGTGGTATACCCAAGGAAAGGTGCTTTTCAAGACATTCTCTAAAGGATGAGATCAGATGACCTTCCTCCCTTTAAACAAAAAGCTTTTCCAAGAAGAACAGATGTCAGTAAAGACTGTTTGCTGCATATCCAACATTATATACATTAGATGACACTTTCTTTCCAATACCCATTTGCAAGGAAAGAAAGACCAAATACTTGGTATAGTAGATCAAATAATCTAGCTACAGATTTAGAAACATATCCGAGTATAAATTTACATTTTCCCTTTACAAAATGTTTGCTTTGTTTAATAAAGAAGAAAAAAAGAATTAGGAAAAAGTCAGGATCGGCACACACACTAACTTTGGCTTAGTTCAGTTACATTGACTCTACCAGTTCTTGTATCCTGAATCCAAGCATAACATCCAATTCTTGTTTAATACAAAAACTGATTTTTTATGAAAAAATAGTCCTTCCTCTATTTAAATTTGTTTGTCATCCTTAGCAGGTTACCTTTACCACAAAATCTGACTAACTGTAACTAAATCATTTTATCCTGAGAATAGCATAGGGCCCTGCAGTTAAAAAAAAAAAAAAAATGCAGAAAAGCAAGTGGAAATTGTAAATGCATAAAAAGCACATTCTTTCTTATCTGATTAGTCCTGACAATCTTCACGTATTAAGGTTGTACACTTACAGTATTATCCTATTTGCAATCTTAAAACATACAGGGCTTTAAGACTAACCTCTCTAAATATCAGTGACAAGCACAATTCTGTTCTGATAAGGAAGGATTATTGTCTTCCTGTTTAAGAAAGCAAGTGAAGGGGAAAAATGAAATCAATTAACACCATCTGTCTCTAGAAGTCACTGTGATTCCCCTTATTTTAAGTTCTGTTGTTATTAAGGCCTTCATCTAAAGCATATCAGCAGAAACAGCAGAATAGAAATATAAAATGATGCCGTAACAGGTTTATGCTGGTGATGACTGATGACTTGAATTCATCACTTTTTAGTCACTAGACAAAGAAAGAAGGAGGAACAGGGGGAGATTGTATTGCAGTAATTAGCAGTCCAGGTTTATCAGTAAAGGATGTTTTTATGCAGTCTAAAATAGCATTCTATACCACAAATCAAGAAAATACGCACACATGCAAAACAAGTGAGGAATTTCTCTGTAACTTTTTATATAAATATATGAAATACAGTAATAAAGCAAAGCAAGATAATTTTATTACCTATTCAGCAGCTATGCCAAGAAAGAATTCAGTTTATTAGGTATCTTCTCACAATGGAATAGCAACCAAGTTTTTTTTATATCACAGAAAGTACTCTTTTAAATGATCAAGGTCACTCTTTAAACATACTTTTTCTTCCTCCAGTTATGCTTGTATCAGCCTTTAAAAATTCAAAACGAGCAGTAATTTTATTCAGGGGTTCTTTAAATACTGTCAGATTCATCACCATTCACCATAAAACAGATGTTTGCCAAAGTTACTCAGCAACTGGCCACTTGCTGGCTAAAGATAGCTGAGTCAATGCTTCTGATCTCACAGAAATGTCCTACAGCAGATTCGGAACACACATCAGTATGTTGTTTACCAACCTAAGAGGAAAATAAGTTATTAGTGTGAGTCACAGAGGGAAGGAAAAAACCACAGAAATGAAGATGAATGTTAGGAGCCCAGAACAACCGGAAACGATAAACAAAACTCTGTCACCCAGAGAAAGCAGGAATTGAGTGCCAGGAAAAGACAAATACTGCTATAGATTCAGATGTCTTCCTCTGATAACAACCACAAAGATTAGTGTTTGCTGCCAGCTAAATCACAAAGAAAAATCTTCTACTGTCCTGTATTATTAGATTGTATTGAACTGTGTAATTAGGCCACCATCAAATTAAGTACAGCAAAGTTCAAATTCACTTCATATAAATATGCTAAATTAAAGGTTTTGCTCACTGAAAATCAATAGTGATATATTCGTGCATCACACTAACATCTAAGATGACATGTTTCCTTTCCATTAAAAATCTGCAGACTTGCCATGATTAAAGAACCAAACCAATAAAGATGAACCTTTCAGAGCCAGGAAGGAAGGAGCAGCTCTGCTCTGGTTCTGGCAGACGAACTCATCACCAACAAAATGAACTGAGGAAGGAGGGTGTTCCCAGCATATCAGCTGAAAAGTATAATCGAGAAGCGGATTATAAGCATGCTTGTTCTGAATGATTCATGAAGCATAATTTCTGCTCTTGCCTGGGTAATTAGAAAGCTTTCAACTCCAGTTCATCTCTGTTTCGGGGCATTTTTCATTCTCAAACCTATTAAGTTAATAGAGTGTTTTCTTGCTTTCAAACATTGTCATCAAGGCAAGAGGTGTAGAAATGCAAAATATACTTTCATCAGTCTGTAAGAGTCCAAGATTTAAAGTTCCCAATATCATTCCAGGGGGAAGAAAAACCCAAATCACTGCAGGGTGAATTTCTGAGGAAGCGTCCTAAACTATACCCCCGTAGTACCCTTGGTCAGGAAGGAAACATATGGAAAAGGCAAACAGTGGGCAATTTCAAAGAATACCTCTAGGGCAAAACATATCACATCTACTCACAAGGGGTTTTTTTGACTCTGACCTTAGTAATTAAGGAAAAATAATAAAGCAAACAAGCCATGATCAAAACTTTACTGCTGATTCTGCTTAATTAGACAACTACTTGGAAATTCATGACAACTCTCAGCACAGAGATCTGATCTGAGTGCCTATGCTGGCAGACTTTACGAACATTAGGCTTATAAAACAGAGATCTGTTATTTTCGTGCTCGGCGATGGGCTAGTTTATTAGAATAATTTGCATCTTGCATTGTGGGTTAATGAATGTCTTACATAGGATAATGCACAAAAAGTGTAATGAAAGATGATGAGCTTTCAGATGTAACATTCTCCTCAGTGGAGCTTAGAAAGGCACAAAGCTGATAACAAAACGAGTGTCACAGATCTGTTGATGAAGCATGAAAAAGCTTCCTGAATGAACTAACTCAGTCTCTTGGGAGAGCGAGAAAATACTTCCTCATACAACATCAGAAGGTCTGCCTCATTTTTAACTCTTCTCCAAGTTCTTTATTTCATTAAGTTTTTGTTGTTAGAAATTGTGTAAGTATTTTTTCATAACGTATACTAGTCGTTCCTTTCCAGTTTCAGAGTAATATTTTTTAATTCTAAAAGTCTGGCCTTAACAATTCCCCTCACTCATTGGTGTTACAGTAAGTATTTGTATTACTAAATAGCTCTAAAACATAATCTAAACTCTTCACAAAGGTTTTAGATTTCGTAAAACGTGCACTGCTTTATTTCGCACAGACTGCTTAGCAATTGTCAGAGTGTAACCCTTTTACCTGCTCTGGATTAAAAAATGACAGAAATATGAAATACCCTATATTCTCATCAATCACTTCAGCCACTCAGTCACAGATAATTTTTTCCATCACTTCTATAGGGTTTTTGGACTCCAGAAAGATTATCCATAACAACACTTAAGGGGAAGAAAACCTGTCCATTCTCTAATCCTTTAAAATGGTTGTTTACTCTGTTCTAAAACAAGGTGGTCTGCAAATCCTGTTTCCTAGACCCTTTAGCTAGCTGAGGTAGCGAGAAGGGGGTTCCAAAATGTTTCAATTTTAAGTTATTCCAAGTCAGAGAGGCACTAAATGTCACACAACCTTAACTCCTGGCTGCAGAATATTCCTCGATTAATACTCTCTTCCTTGGACACTTGTGTATCTGTCTATTTGTGTGTGTATGTGTCTGTGCATGCATACAGCCTTCTGGCAACCCACATTCAGGTGATTACATTAAGATGGCATTATACTCACTCAAAACTTTTGTGACTCCTTTTATGGCAGCAGAAGAAACAAAGAGTTTTAGGCAACAAAGTATAATGATGAAGATTTAATGAAAGGTAGAAAACTCATCAATACATTTATTTGACAACATTATTCAATACATTTATTTGACAACATTATTCTTGACCTCTGCAAAATCACATCAGTGACAGGCATAGAGCCGGCTGCAATCTTACTCTGGAAGTCAGTAATTGAGATTACTTTTAAAGCAATAATAACATTTTTTTTTTCTCTTTCAAAACAATAAACAAGAGAAATTTCAAACTTTCATCCTTCCCTACTCTCTCCCGGAATTGCATTTCTAGACATTGACAGGATGTAGACACTGTACAATATTCATTTTCTCTTTAACAGCAATAAAGCAGTCTGAGCTGTTACAAAGCTGCAAAGCCTCAATGGTCTAAGGTACTTAGATGTGTATTTTTATGACTGACTTCCCCCCAGCTCCTGGTATTTAACAAACATGAATTTATTCTTGTGGCACTGTCCAGAGGCAAGGAAGCATTGCCTCCAGTTTACAGAAGCAAAACTGCAGGGCACAGTGAATATGTATCCTGACCAACATTACATGTCCATGTATCTGTGGCAGAACTGGGACATTCTGGTTGAACTATCAAGTCCTTGGACTTAACTCACTGAGTTAAGAAGTCTTAACCTACAAAAGCGTGCTTTCTCAATCCACAGAATGGGGGACATTTCTACAATAGGGTATGTTTTTACAACACACTTTACAATAGTGGGTAGACCCTACTTTATGTTAGCTAGACCAGGAATATAAAACCAAGTTTTCATAAAGCTCAGTAGTCTTGGATATAACCTACAGAGATGAGAGGCAGAGTAATCTGGACTGCACCGAAATTCATTCTGCCATAGAAATTGTTACCAGTGTCTAAGCCAGCTTGTTTAAACCCAACCAACCAGATTCCATTGCCATCTCAAATGCAGACATATTTGGGAGTCAGCATTCCAGCCTGGGACATGGGAAACTGAGTTGCCACTTCCTGCTCTGCTTCACACGTCTTCCTGCACCTTAGGAAAGCCACAGTCTATCTTGTGTTTCAGTTTCCCAGCTTTAAAATAAGGATAGCACTTTTCTGCCTCAGAAGTTTGTTCTGAGGCAAACTATAATAAAAGATCATAAAAACTCAGGAAGCATTGTGGTCATTCCAGATAAATAGTAGAAAACATGCTTGTGGACTTTCTTTTTCCAGAAATCTCTCCAACACATTATTCTCATCGAAAGACAGCTGACTACTGCACAGTAAATTCTTAAATTTACAGTTATTAATCTCTTGCATTCTAAATGCAAATATATTCAGTTGAACTTATGTTGGACCTCTCTTTGCAAATAGTATCTCATTTATTTTTCATATAAACAAACTTCAAATCCTTTCTTCCCTCAAGTTACTTATTTGTAGGTTACGCTGGCATATGCTAATACTTCTTAGTTACAAAGGCTAGCAAGCTGCAGAAATTGCCAGCAACGTTCTATGCAAGACAACCCCCAAAAAGCAAAACAAAATAAATTATAGCATGTATTATAGAAAAAACCTATAGGGTAGAACAACTGTCCTATAACAACTATAATAATTCTAATTCATAGTTTCACCAAAGAGATATCCTTGATAAATAACTAGGGATCCCTCAGCCTGTGACCTTTCTGAAGTAGGGTCTCGTCATTTACTCGTCCTCTCTGATGTGACAGAGTACCAATTATGCTCTTTTTGCTTCCTATGAACTATAGGGGAATGTGCCACCTTTCTTTTCCAAACTCTTCCTTCGAATTAATCTCTGGAGACTCATTTCTCTCCCTAGTAGTAACAGGCATGTCTACACTATTCCTTTCTGCTCAAAAACAATTATAACCTCCACTCATCTGTCTCTTCCATTGTGTCACTGCATTCATTACTTGGTACATCTCCAAATTCTAAGACAACAGGATGCTGATCCAGACAACTCCTGGAAAACAGACTGCATCTTCTTTCCCTTACAATAAAGCCATCAAGAAAGACAAAGAGATACATATTGGAAAACAAATCCTGAAGGACACCTCTGATAGTCACAGCCAGTGAAATATGTACAGGACACAATACATAAATAAATAAATAATAAAAAATAATTTAGATACTCAGGACGGCAGACAAGAACCAAAGAATGTCCTTTTCAAATCTGTTACCCTTGGACTTTACCAGGTTCCAATGGGATAAAAGCTTTAATATCACATTTATAAAGCCTTTATGGTACATCCTTAGAAATTCTCTTCATTTAAGCATTTACTGACAAGCAAAGCACAAACAGAAAGTTGATTCTGGTAGTTATAAATGAATCCAAGATTAACGATTGTATAAAAACCGTGAGGAGTGACAATCCTTTCATTTATTGCTTTGAGGTGAATATTTCACCTCCTGCAGCAAATCCTTACCTTTGGGATTATACATTTGCACAATAAATAAAGGATTATCTTCACCTACAGGAAATGAGGAGATCTCCTTTGTGCTGCATAGTCCATAAATGATTTTTTATTGTTATTACAGTCTTTTTCCCCACTGAACCATGGAGAAAACTACAATAATTATTGTCCTTTCTGCATTATTTTTCCTACTTTATAGATATGGCCAACTTTTTGGAAAAAAAGTGAAGTTGCAGTCTAACCTAGTGGAAAGATCTTTGCATCCAGACGAGCTCTGTAACAGCTCTGCATGCTTGTACCAGGCAAGCTTCAAACTCCAAGCTATAATTATTTTTGAAGTTGATTAGCACAGCAGCCAAATAACCTGATCAGATTTGCATGGATGAATCAGTTCATATACACTGACTATTAGTGTTCACTTTATATTGAACCTACATAACCTCTTTGGGGGGATTCCTAATCTCAGAGAAGACAAATAACATGATAGGACCATTTGAACAATGGCCAAACAATATTGATTTAAACAATGAACACTGCAGTTTGAACTTCTCTTTCTTCATAGAGACAGACCTATACTACTTATTAACTGGGGGGGACATCAAAAACAACCAACCAAAATGCACTCCTTTCATAAAAACCTGTGAGGAAGGCACCTATAAAGAGTGTGAGCAACCTGTGGTTCAAAACTCTTCTCTCTCTGATCTGTGCTGAGAAATGTGCACCTCATCCTCTAAAACTCACATGGGTTGTAGAATCTGCAGCCTTGGAAATACTCAAAATTTAACTTGACAAGGTCTTGAGCAACCTTGTCTCCACTGGCCCTGCTCTGAGGAAGGGGATTGACAAGAGGACCTCCAGAAATTCCTTCAAGACTAAATTATCCTATGATTCCTCTTACTCCTTTTAAAATTAACTCTTTGCTATGGTGTCTTCTCTTAACCAAAACATTTTGATTTAAGTTACTACTTTAAAATGTAACCATTGGCCCTATTACTCAAGCTTTCTATTCTTACATCTCTATTTCCATTTCTTTTAAAATAAGAAAGTGACCAGGGCTGAAGTGTTTCAAATTATCACTAGTCACTAAAACAATGAGAAAGCAATTTCTTAGGGCTAATTTAATGCGCGTCTGAATCCTGTAATTTATTTTGATTCTGTGTTCTCTCTTCCTTTCCAGGCACTCTGCCAAAGAAATAAAGAGGGTTTTTCTGGCTAGATTTCCAATATTCTTCTCAGTTTGGTTTTTCTGAAGTCTACAGACATAGGTGGATTCATGGCACAGAGCCAAGCTGCAGTCATTAGTAAGGATTAAGCCATGTGAAGCTGGTATTAAAGTAGAGAAAGTAAACACCTCTTACTGTGGCAAAGTATACCTTGAGAAGGAGGAAGTAGACATCTTTTCTTCTAGGGCAGATACCAGGAGGAATATTTCCTAAGAAAGAAATGTTTGTTTTTTCAAGTGATCTTATATAGAGAGCTCTTCAAGAGTTCAGGAAGAGACCTCAAGAGTTTTACCTTCATGGCTGCAACTTCTACTAGACAAAATGCAGAAGGATATAAATTTTAGGCAATTTTTAAAGAATGGGCAGAATGGGATCTCAGCCCATAAACAGAGACATTATGTAATAAAGTAGCTTACATCATTATCATCATAATCATCATACATAGAGCAATAAGCACTGGATTTAAATATGGATTTTATACCGCTTTCTAGTCATATATGTGGTAAATGGACTACCCTGACATTCTACTGACTGTTTTTTTAATAAATCCTTTTTTGGTGAAGAACACAAAGCAGTGTGAAGTGTAATTAAACAGATAAAACAGAAGGAGAGCTTCAACCTCTTCTCTTTCTCCTAACCCCCTCCCTCCAAAAAAGTAATCAGGCACATTAAAGACTAAAAACACTACTTCATGTTTTCCTGAACCAGCTGGCACCTTCACCGATGAAACATGAGGCTCTGCCTTAACTCCCATCCACAAACAAAAAGCGGCAGCTCCAGCTCAGTCCCTGTGGCACTACTGAGGACACATGGGCTCTGGAGCCAAGGCTGCACATCCCCAGAGGGTCACTAACAGAGGATCCTGGGCTGGGGTGTCAACAGCTGCCTGCCCACTCTGTTAAGTGGAAAGTGGGCACAGACAGACACACAAACCCAGCAAGAGCACCACTCAAATCTTTTTTTCGCTTTCTAAGGTTGTCCTGGAGCACACAGATCTTCTACAGCTGAGCAATGATCCATAAAGGAACAGCAAGACCAAACACCACAGTCACCTCCTGATGGCTATCACAGGTGTGCCAGCAGAGAAGGAATGTAAACCTCCACTCAAAAAGACACATGCTTCAATTCTGAGCGTCAAGATGACTTCTAATATTAAGTGTCTATAATTGCATGGCTTTTGCTCTGTCTGCTGGCTACAGAAACCATTTAGAGACAGTCACTGTCTATCACACAAAAATACTATCCTAGAAAATTCAATTATATACCATTGCCCCACAGAAAATATACAGGTGCTCCATTTAACCACCACATGATACCAGGTTACAGAAACAGTGTGATCAGAATTTTCAAAATTGGGTTCAAGTCTTCTTTCCCAATACTGGATAAAGAAGGCAGGTTTCAAAAAAAAAAAAAAAAAAAAAAAGCCCAGAGGAGTATTTCAACACTAATTACCTGACCTCAGTTTGTCACAGTATCAGATGCTGGGTACTAAGCTCTCTGAAAACATTGCTCCTCAGTAACATGCCTTAAAGGGGAAAGTGAGTTGTCAAAGATCTGTGTCCCTGTGTACTGAAAACAAGAGGCTAAATTTACAATTAGAACATATCTAAGAAGGTGGATTGTCACCTGCCTAAATCTCCTGATCCAACCAAGGCCACTCCTATTATAACCTTGCTGAAGAAAACAGAAGAAATAAATGGGAAAGATGGAGCTCTTGAGTTCACATTTAGCTCAGAAAATATCAAAAAGGAGTGAGGTGGTATACATTACTTTTTCTAGAGATGAAGATTTCTACTGATTTTAGGCCAGAGTGAGAGTTAATGTTCTTCATAGTTTTTTACCCTATCTCAAGCAGAAAATATTCCTGATGATATCTGCACTGTCTTTTATTTTTGAGGTTGCCTAATCCATCCTATGTAACTTGTTTTAATACCACTGCATTCTCTACAAATCATGTACTAATGAATAAAAATATATGAAAAATTTGGTCCGGAAAGGAAAATATAGCATAAGGAGAAGAGCTGTTAGAATAACAGAACTTTATAATCAATCTCTAAATGAACAAATTACATGAGAGAGACTTTTTTGCTCTGTCTGATCCTGAAAAGATATTTTAGCACTTTTTTGTTTTTTTGAGGGGGAGTAGAAGAATGTAAAAGGACAGTTCAGTGATGTCTCCTTTTCAAGGGCACAAGCGATAACATAGCGCTTTTAAAGATTTAACCATTTAAAAACCATTTAAAACAATAGTTAACCGCAAGTTGCTATTAAAAAAGAATGATCACTTTAAAAAGTGAACTGTCCGTAGCAGCTTGTATTTGTCAAATGCTGTTCTTTCAGTCCTTGATATTGATTAGTATTCCACTTGAACGAGGAGATAATGAAGTAGATTATTTTTTCTGCAGTGCACCTGACACAATCAGAAAAGCTGACACAGAGTATTTTCCTACTCTCCAATTTGTCTGCCCCACCTATTTTCTTTTCTTTGGAGGCCACAGGGGAGAACGGATGGAAATTAAATTAAGACATTCTAGAAAATAACTGAGAACAGTAATGAGGTGCATTTAAATTCTACACAAGACACAGGAGGGATGAATGGTATAAAGCAAAAATCAGATGTTGCATCCTTTGCTAACTATGAAAATATAGAGTTAAAGGTAGTTAAATGATTTTCTAAGGTTTGCTATTCAGTATAAATGCTAATATAGAAAGACAGATGTTTCACCAAAATCACATCTCTCTCACTTTAGAGCTCTTTTTCTCTTCTGACTACATACGCACACACAAAATGTCACCCTGCATGTTCATGTATTGAAGATGCCAGAATAAATATGTAAGTAATTGTGATTGTTAATTTATTCACAGAACAAAAAGCAGACAACAACCATATGGATTTCTTCAGCTGGAAAGCACCTGGGGCTGGATGGCAAGGAGAACCCTTGGTGAGATGCACAACCACACAGCCTCTAAGAGGCTCATACTATGAATCCTTCTTTTATGTTACTATTTATGTAGTTGCTGTCCAGCCAAGTGCTATTACACGGCCATGCACTCCTGGCTTCCCGAAACACTTATGTATTCAGCCAGCTGCAGAGTAAAACCACCTGCTTTGGCACCTGTAATGAGAGCCCACCATATTTCGAGCCCCATTCTCCCATGCAGCAGGGCAATATAAGTGAGGGCAGCACAGCAGGACCCTTGCAGGGACACAGGTACGCTCAGAGAAACAAACAAAAGAAGATGATACTGATGTGTAGCGTATAAAACAGGAATGTGGCATATAGACACTGCAAAGGATTACAACGCACCATAGCCAGCAAAACACCCAGGGAAAGTTTCATTTAGTTGTATCTCTGAGGCTTACTAATTTCAGCTGAACTCTGGGCTTTGCTGACCTGAGGCCTGCAGCAGAGGAGAAATTTGTTTGCAAATGACTGTAGCTGCTTGACTGCCAAACAGAAACAAGACAGGAGTCCTTGGGAAAGGAAGAAGAATCCCCATTTCCCAGCACACGTTTAGGGATACACACACAAAGACAAATGCAGAAACATATTTGCATTTTTTTCTTGACCAGTTTACACGTCTCTTGATGAACTTGCAGAGCCAGTATAGTCCTATGTTGGATCCAGAGCCCAGCATTTTTTATATGTCTGAATAACTAACTACTAAATACTAATTAGCTGGGCGCAGTCTTCGAGACAACCATAGCCAGAGTACCATCACAGGCCTTGTTTTGTTATATTAGCATGACTACCTGGGAGATGCACTCAAATTTTCGTATTTGCTACCATTTCTGCAGGTCTAGGGATTACTCAATGTTCTCACACATTTGTGATGCTTTTTTTGAAACAGCTTGAGTTTAAAATAGAGAAGATCGATAACCTTTTCTCTGAATTCCCTTGAGCACTTAAAAGCAGTCTCCTGGCACTATCAGAAGGTAAGTCTTATTTAAGTGCATTTTTAGGCTGCTAGATGTATAGAAGTTACCCTTACTTGGTAGGTATTCTGCTTCTAAACACTGTTTGTTCTGTAATGTGACATACTAGCTATTCAAATCTGCATGTGATACTCTTGTGTTTGCCAATATTTGAAGAAGTGCACTCTTAAGACATGGAAGTAATCCATGAGGACAAAAATCCGCCCTGAAAGCGGCTGCTTTATGGTACTAGGCAATGACTGAGAAGAACATTTGCACATCAAGGTTCAGGATAAAAACAGCTCTCAAGCCTGAAGTGAAGTGTACTGTGTTAGTATGGTATTAGTATGGTGCCCAGACGCAGAGTTCACCAGATCAGTAATGCTGCAAGGAGCTGGACAGATTTTCCAGGTAAGGCCTGCAGGGCTTAAGACCACGGGCATTTTCCCTTCCGGAGGCCTTTCCAAGTCTCATCCATGTTTCACACCATATATAACGAATATGAGGTAGAATTAAAGAATATCCAATCTGACCAGGATTTTTGTCGTTTCCAGGAACTGTACATAATGCCTTTCCCCAACCGCTCCTCACCACTCACAGCTTTTCTCCTGGGCTGCTTTTACCTTCATCTTTGGGGAAGTTGAAATTCAGAGGATCTTTTTAGGTTTGGGAATTTTTTAAGTGAAATGCCAAATTTGCTATTGTTGAGAATTGACATAAACCCTTTTACCAGAAGATTGAGCATAATTAACAATATACAGCTAAAGAGACACTGTATTCTGAACACGGACTCCTTTTTTCCCCTGTATAAAACTCTGATTTCAAGGTTTTTTTTTTACTTTTTACAAGATAGTTTTCAAAATCACCTGCCAAATCCAAGGACTGGGTAAAAGCATAAATGGTTTTCTATTTACCTGACATACCAAATAAATCAGCATACTGGAGGTGCTTAGCTATAAATAACAAATTCCAGCAAAACTTCTTTTCTTTTGCTATCTTCAAACAATGCCCAATTGTCTTTTCCAAAATAAAGAAATTTATCATCCTTTTTTTCAGTTTTGCCATCAATTCCTTCACTACCTTTACCCACTGCACCAACTGCGTAGTCTGCAAGTATGTGAGAGAGACATTACCAAGTCTTGAACAGCCATTGTTTGTTACTCCAAAGAGTAACAGTTAAAAGACAGCCCTTTCAGGTTATTTTATTTGTTAATTATCTTCCAAAATTGCACTTGCATTTTTATTTCTTATAAAAAAACATTCATATTGTGAAGTATTACATTAATTACACATCAGACTGTGTTGAATTAGTCATGTTACCTGGCACCACATTTGCGTTGTGTTATAATGTTTCAAAAGCAATCATGCTGTGATAAGCTGTAGTCTAAAAGAAAATGACACTTCTTAGAAATGTGAAATAATTTTTAATAAAATGTAGTTTCTTAGAAATCAGAGTGTATGTTCTAGATTAACATTCAGGCACATTAGAAAACTCACAGGAAAAGCATGGAAAATAAAAGGGGATGGATTTGAAATATTACTTTTTTTTTATTCATTCTGTAAGCTAAAAGAATATTTCACAGAGTTCATACTTTACATTTTAAATGCCTACTAAAACATTACATTATGGATATAGTGTTGCTTCTCCAAAATACAGCCTTTAAAATAGGCTGTTACGATATAGTGTTAAAAAAGGAGGGCTTTAAAATCTTCTGAATTGACAATCAGGTCTTGGACTTAACAAAAAGGGGCACATATAGGCCAGGCAAAAATCATATTCCCCTTACCACGACACTGCCTTTGGTGTGTCATCGAAAGGTCCAAATGTGAGAGATGCGAGATTGTCATGAAGAAATATCCATAGGCCTTTAGTCTTTCACACATTAATAAGATAGGATAAGAAACCCATGCCCTATATTCCAAGTACTTTTGGAATTTTGTTCTTTGGGGGGAAAACCTACATCAACTGCAAGACGGAGAGAGGCATGCAGAGATCAGCTAGTAGCCTGGCGACCACGGCATTCAAATCCCATCTACACATTAGCTTTATTCTGACCAGTTTAGAACACCAGGGTCTCCTATCCCAACCAGTGCCCTGCCCGAGGGATGCCAAGCCTTTGTGTAACTGCTCAATGCCAAACAGTTAAATATTCAACCAGAAATAGCCTGACTTCAAATCCCGTGTTCAGTAAAACAGCAAGCAAACTAGCCCTAGGTTCCTTCAATGGTTAGACACAACTAGCAGGCTATCCATTTGTCTGAAATCAGAATCGGTCTCCTCCTCAAGAAATTCTGTTATGGGCCTGGGTGTCTGGTCCTGATGGTACCATTTCAACAGATTTGTATTATCTGGTCAAAAGCAATTCTTTTACTCATGTTTTTAAGGTGCTATAGAAACACTTCAGCTGCTTGAGCAGAAGACATACAGGACTTGAACAGCTGTTTCCCTGCTTCCCAGCAAAGTGTGAACTGCTGTACGAAACCACCTCTTCTGCTTCTTCAGAAAAATAAGAGCAACAAGAATTTCTTACAAAGGAATAAAGCATCTTTGGAAACAGAAGCATATATTAGTATTGAACAGTATTTGACAGTTAAGAAAACAGAAGGTCAAACACACCTCTTTGTAACCTAACATCAGTGCTAACGGGCATGAATGATTTGTCTTCATAGTAGTAAATACTTAAAACTTGAGCTTATCCAGATACTATTTTCTTTCCTAATTTGGCTTGGGTCACTACCACCCTTAAATAAAGGCATACAAACTGCCATAAAGGACACTGATGCACTGTTATCATTATTACTAAAAATCTACTAATCTACTAAACCTAATCTATTAAAAAGTAGAACACTACCAGGGTTTCACTGACTTAACCCAGCAGCCAGTCCAACAGATCAGATCCCAGAATCAGTTTCTTCTTATCTCCCACGTGACAAATTCTTCATCCCTTCACTTTTGACAAAATTATTTGGAAGTGGGAACTTAGGTGCACTAAGTTTCACAACTTCTCTATATTTCTTGAGATGTTTTGGAGCTTGAAAGGAAAGCTTGAAATAGTGGTGTTCTTCCTTGGCAGTCACCCTCATCTGAACAAATACAAAGTAGTAAACGACATTTAAATCAGCAAGACATTTATCACCCACAGTATACAGTTTCAAATCAGATATTCTGTTGTACCAAGGGTGAACCAAGTCTTCCTATTAAAATGAAGATAT
This sequence comes from Aptenodytes patagonicus, assembly GCF_965638725.1. Lineage (NCBI taxonomy): Eukaryota > Metazoa > Chordata > Aves > Sphenisciformes > Spheniscidae > Aptenodytes > Aptenodytes patagonicus. The sequence continues at coordinate 1,357,037 of NC_134953.1, forward strand.
GCCCCCCAGGGACACAGCCATCAGTGTCGAACTTGTCCCTTCACCAAGAGGAACCCAGGGCCCTGTGGTCAGCACCCAGACCCCTTAGACTGTGCAAGAGGAGCTTGAGTATCCACAAATGCAAATCACAAAAGCTTTGGGGCTTGTAGAGAGTACAGGTATGAACTAAATCTACAGAGCATCTCAGCTAGGTCACGTGGAAAAGAAGAAAGGAGGCCAGGAATGATCCCTTTTAACTCAACAGATTAGTGATCACAACAGCCCTTGGGAAGTAGGAAACTTGAGTTCAGCAGTCTGATCAAACCAAGCAGAGGAACTAGCATTTGACCACAAGTTTCCCATCCTCCGAGACAATGTCCTGTGCATGAACAGTGGCAGAAAATTGGACTGAGAGGAACTTCGCATACAAAAACTTCAGCCCCTCCATGGAGTTAGAAACTACTTCAGTAGAGGTCATGAGAACCTTTATGTTCTCTAAATATTTAATTCACTTCCTATGTTTAGTACTCAAAATGGTGGCAAAGGAGTTTTCTCTTCAACCTTAAATCAAGGTTTTAGACAAAGCTTTTATGTTCTGTGGACACCTTTACCAGCCTCGAGACCGCTGCATTAGAATAGTCTTCATCAAACTGTGCCTTGTGCGCCAGGCACAATCATCTCTAACTTGCTAATTGGCATTAATATAACATTGCTAAAAGAGAAAGAAAACTTACTAAGGGACTTGATAATATTTAATTTGCAAAGAATGAACTTGATTCGTTTTGAGGAATATTTTATACCCAGTTTTTTTATGCTAGGTATTTGTTGGGTTTTTCTTCTTTTGGGGGGAGGGAGGAAGGGGAAAGAGCAGAAGAGCCACAAGAATAAAAAGCATCTTCATGACCAGAAGTATATCAAGTAATCACCATGAAATAATAATATTTGGGGAGTTCCAACTGGAAAATAATTGTGGTATTTGTTCACTGAGGATACAATCGCTGAGTTTAAGAATTAAATATGGCAAAGGAGAGTTATGTTATACTGTTTTCTTAAAAACAAAATTAATCCTAACAAAAATGGCCAAGAAAAAGAAAATTCTTTTTACTTTAATTCTTTTTACATGATATGTAAATTCACTAATTGGAGATTTCATTTCACATGGCTTAGCTCTACAGGACATTCCTGTCTGAAATAACAAATGTTCAAGTACCTAATTACAAATGTTGCTATAAATAAAGTACTTTGTGCAACTATTTTAGTCATTATGCTAAATAACTACAGTAATCTTTATACTTTAAATATGCTGAAATGTTGCAAGTGTTCAGATTTGGTATCCTTGCATTTTTATTCTGCATGTGGAATATAATGCTAACAAATATTTAACTTAGTAAATCACATTCAGTTACAATTTTTTTTCCCTCCTATTGACACATTCATCTCCAATTCCAGATTCATTTCAAGTCGTACTTATTCCACACTGAGCTTCCAACAATAATATCATTATACTGACAGTGCCTATCAATTATTGCTGTTTAGAGCTATAATTTTTAGGTTGTAAACACCATCAATAATCAGATGGAAAAAAAATTTTAAAACCCTGATAACCATTATCACTCCATTCTGTTTTCTTCTCTCCATGACAATTGCTACACAGACAATATTCAGAATAAAGTACAAGCAACATTTGAAGTGAAGCAGACCTGCCATCTCTGCAATATATTTTAAATTTCTGTTGTTGCTTCATCCTTCCCCACCCTCGGGATTTCTCATTTCTGTGCTGAATGCCACTTTGACTTCTAGCTAAGGTTATTAACAAAACTGTAACAAAAACAACAAAAGCAAATGTATTGTCATTTGTAAAAACAGCAATCAGTAAATCAATTACTGATTGAAACCATATTTTATACAGCTTATGTGGCATGCCCCCATAGGGCAGCTGACTGGGGAACATACTGCTCTGTGGCCATGAATCCCATATACAGTGTTTTACCATATATGCAGACATTTCATGCCTTGAAATAGAATTTCAGTTTCTGAGTGAAACTGCAAAGGATTAGAGAATGGTGAAAATACAGAGGTGGTATTTTCTCACTAAAAAAAACAGACAGGAGAGAGGACCAAATGCTGTAACAGCAAGTGGAATACCAGTTGCAGAGCAAGTGCAACCCAAGCGTTGCCTGAACACCAAGACTGACAAGTCACTGTGTCAAGGTCAAGGAAGGTCTGCACGTTCCTCTTTTGCAGAATATCTTGGAACAGTTGTCTGTATGTAAACGAAGAAGGAAGGAAAGAAAGAAATGAAAACTCAGGTCTGCTGGGACAAGTACAGCAAGAGGATGTCAGAATACAGGAAGATAGCTGTAGGAGACTAGCTGCTCCACAACAGCAGCAAAATTTGAGTACAACATACTGTGACCATCTGATATGATACATTACTTTAGAATTAGTATTACTGGGGAAAAATAAAGGAAAAAGTTGTTTGGGGTGTTTTCTGAACAGCTAAGACAAAGGATAAGAAGCATGATGGTTTCAAAAATAAGATACTGAATTTTGAAGCCTATCCTTGAATAGCTCTGCTACACACCCAGGGTTTCCCTTGGGCATTGCTTCATCTTGCTGTTTCATCTAAATCAAGTCACAAAATAACACTTTCCTTTTTATCTTCCTGACTTTCAGAAAGAGCCGCTTCCCACTAGGGTTTTGTGGGACTCTGGAGCATGAGGAGGGCCAGCCCATTTGAGACTCAGATAAAACCAAATACTCCTTGAAAATGTGGATTCAGAGTAGGAAAAAAACAGCCAGACAGTGTCCCCTCAATACTGTTTCTTCTAGATGAGAATTACTATGGCACTTGGTTCATGTCTGTAGCTTTATGTTAGGCTATCAAAGTGATACTACTTTCATATAAATACATACAAACCACATTCATCTTTAAAAAAATCCTAGAAGCCCTTATAATCAGCAATTCCATGCTCTACATCCTTCATAGCTACAGGAACTTGTCTGCCAAACAGCGTTAAAACAAAAGGCACCAATTTCACAAATTTTTCGTGTTATTTATTTTACTTCTAAGAGTTATCACAAATAATTTGCTTAGTGCTACATTATCCCACCTTATTTGTTTGTGCATGCATTTAAAGGAATCCATCACAGTTTTTGTTTTACTTAACTTGCTTTGCTTACCTTTAAAAGAAGTTAGAGAGACTCACCTAATTGATAATAATATTTGCTATCAAAAAGAAGGAAAAATAAGAGCAATCACCTCCAGATACTTACTTTGTTTCCAGGTGGCCTATCTGCCATGTAGTCTTTGATGAATCTACTACCACGGTCAATTTTAGGCAGCCCTTTAACATGGTGTTTGCATGTCAGAGCCTATCTAGAACACGTAAAAGCAGCCATGGTTCCAGCTCGTTACTTTTTGTTTTGATATGCAGCACTCAGTCTCCACTGACTAACATGATAAAACTATAAAACATTGTGACAAATTGACTGAATTTTACAAGCTTTCCCAAAATGTTTTTTAATATTGTTAAAGCTTTCCAGGGAAAACACGTTGGCAGTATTAGCTGGGCAAGGTACTGACATGCACAGCATTAAAAGGGAGCTAATACAGTGCTCTCTGTGCTAAAAAAAAGCGTTATGATACCAGCCTGTAAGCAATCTGCTTCTCTTTATACATCTTGTATGGCTTGAACGGAAACTAGCTGCAAGCATCTCTAAATAGGAGCAAGGAGAAGCACGTGTGATAAACAGCTACTCTTCAAAGCTTTCTTCCCTCTGGTATTTGAATTCTTTCACAACCTTACAGCAGACAAGCACTTTGACAGGGTCCTATTCAGGGCATGTTTGTTTTGTACTACTTCTTCAGGCTCTGTGCAGCACCTTGTGGTGTTTGATTACTTTCTGCACCAGCAATTTGATTTCTTGCAGCAGAGTCCTTCCTCATTCTTTCTTGAGCATGGAAAAGACCTCCAGATGCCTCTTAAGATTCCTTAAGTTAAAAAGGGAAGGACAAATTAAAAAAATATGTGAACAGGATAACACATTTCTGCAAATTAGGCAACAACATAAGCAGAAGCAGCTGTATGTGTGGCAGGCTCTGTCAGGACATCATTCAGAGAGGCTTCCAAGTGCTACACTGGAATCTCAGCTCTATTTACTGATCTCTACTACACTTTTCCTGAGCATTGTTATGTATTTCAACTATTGAAATATATGCTTATAATTCCAAAGGATTAGCCAAATACACATCCTAATTCATATTCCAACACTTAATCTGTTCTAAAGCTCTCTTCTGAAACACTCAGATGTTCACCATCTCACCAACACCACCAAACTAAAATCCTCTTCCAGTCTGGCAATACTTTGGCCTAAACAGTTTAGAACATCATTTGCTCTGTGGCATTTTTCAGCTAATTCAATCTACCATTGCTTTTTCCTACAGAAACAGATACAGAAGGTATAGATAGCAAAGTATTTAATTACTGATTGGCAAAAGCGTGCTTTGTATCTTGTATTTTTCCTGAAAAAGGAATGAATGAAAACATGGGTATATTATGCTCAAGAACTGCAGAACAGAAAAAGAGATTACAGGTTACAGACAACTGACTTTTTTTTTTTTTTTTAATTTTGACTTCAGTATTATCTCAGAAATATTTTAAAATCTTGACTGGCTAAAGTTTATAAGCATCTTCCAAATCATATGGTCAATAAATCTGTTCTTTTCATCACCAGTTTGGCCATGAACAAGCTGATCATTTTTCCAGGTAGAAACGATACATTTTCTGCCACCCACACCCTTACTCTCTCAACTATTTGCACTTTCTCCACACCAGGTGTCATGAAAGGATTCCTACAGAAGAGAGTTAGAACAGGGTAAACTTGTTCCTTATTTCAGCTTAATACTCATGGCTCAGGAAGCCAACAGTTTTCAGACTAGGGACCTGGATATAGTTTCTGTGCATTTAATTACTCTCAGTGCATTTCTCTTTCTCATTAACTTTCCCAGACCTCCCTGTATCGATGCAATCTGTAGCAAGAACAGCAATGTTCTTTCACATGTTTCAAACTTGCCACCTACTAGTTTCACCTGGTGAACCCTAGTGCTTGCATTAGAAGAAACAGTGAGCAGTTGATCCCTCTCCATGTCAATCAAGATTTTATAGACTTCTATCATATTCTGCTGCAGCTATCTCTTTTCTAGACTGAAGAGACTTCTCTAAATTCATTTAAATTGATTCACGAAGTGCTAGTGTCTTGGAGAGAAGACAGGATGCCATTCTATTTCACCACCTGACAAAACAAAACTAATTAAAAATTAAATGTTTCTAGATAACATAAGCACAACTGTCTGCTAGAAAAACAGGTAAATTGGCAGACTGGGATGGGAAAATGAACTTTGTTTACCTCCTAGGCAGCTGAGTAGAACCCAGCTTGTATTAGGCAAAAGCATTAGGCATGTTATCTGAATACACGCTTGATGACCTATTTCCAAAGAGCTTTATGGTCCCCATAAAGTTACTATCATGACTGCCCACTTTGGCAAGAAGATTCCCAAAGAGGATTCCCAAATGCCAGGGAGTGAATAAAGCTCTCAGCCAGTGATCAGGCAACGATATGCAGAGATAGTTTCTGGCTAGGCTAACATGACGATACGGAGCACTTCGAAATTTCTGGACACACAAGCCAAAGCCAGCTCTTAATAGTTGTTGTATGCTTTTTTGTTTGTTTGTTTTTAATGCTTCGTAATATAAATGAGGTATAAATGTGTGCATATACATGCCTATGCAAACACAAATATATCTTCCTGCAGAAAGTAATTCTTGTTGAAAGGTTGCTTTAAGTGTCTCATCTCTGATTTGAATTTGCTATTTAAATCTTTAGACTGACTTCACCACAGGAATAGAGGTTCTTTGCTTCCTCCCACCACCATCAAAACAGAAAAATATTTGCAAGAAACTGAGAATGGGAATACCTTTAGAAAATGTAGAGACGCTGTAGGTGGAAACATCTACTAGTATGGCAACTGATGTGCCTGAGAGGAAAAAAAGCACCTGATGTGAAATGTACTGCTTGTCTACAAAAAGTGTAGGAATATTTGATGTTTGATGCTATTCCTTTTAAAATTATCCCCAACATACTACATACTTGGGCACACTAAAGGTTCTCTTGAGGTTTTTTCAAAGCCTCCTTTAGCTTTCCTCATAGCAAATTTTGCTGGAGAGAGAGATCTGCAATATCTCTTTGGTCATTGCTAAAGTACAGAAGACAAAGGTATTGTGGGGTACCGGCGGATGTAAAGCTGGACATGAGCCAGCAATGTGGGCTCTCAGCCCAGAAGGCCAGTCGAATCCTGGGCTGCATCCAAAGCAGCGTGGCCAGCAGGTCGAGGGAGGGGATTCTGTCCCTCTGCTCTGCTCTAGTGAGACCCCACCTGGAGTACTGCATCCAGCTCTGGAGCCCTCAGCACAGGAAAGACACGGACCTGTTGGAGCGGGTCCAGAAGAGGGCCATGAAAATGATCAGGGGGCTGGAACACCTCTGCTATGGAGAAAGGCTGAGGGAGTTGGGGTTGTTCAGCCTAGAGAAGAGAAGGCTTTGGGGAGACCTTATTGCAGCCCATCAGTACTTAAAGGGGGCTGATAAGAAAGATGGGGACAGACTTTTTAGCAGGGCCTGTTGCGACAGGACAAGGGGGAATGGCTTTAAACTGAAGGAGAGTATATTCAGACTAGATCTAAGGAAGAAATTTTTTACGCTGCCAGTGGTGAAGCACTGGCCCAGGCTGCCCAGAGACGTGGTGGATGCCCCATCCCTGGAAACATTCCAGGTGAGGTTGGACGGGGCTCTGAGCAACCTGATCCAGTTGAAGATGTCCCTGCCCATGGCAGGGGTGTTGGACTAGATGACCTTTAGAGGTCCCTTCCAACCCAAACCATTCTGTGATTCTGTGATTGTTGAAGGCAGTGTTGTAAATGGCACTGAAATAGAAGGATTCATCCAATCCAAATCCCAAGCTCCATGTTATGGACAAAGCTAACCTGGCCCGTGTTCCTATACACTTCCATTTTCAATTCTCTACTGATTTTTATTTTCTAGCAATACTTATTGAAGTATAATATAACAGACAAGGTTACAAGCCTATCATAAGTATACTGAGTAGCTGAGAAGTACACTACTGTTACAGGAAATTTTTCGTCTAAAATTGTTCATTCCCAGTCCCAAGTCATTCCTAATAAAGCCTTTGGGAAGCCTGTGTCTTCATTTTAAATAATGAAAACATACATTCCCAAAGCTCAGAAGGAATGGCCAAGTTAAGGAAAGAACTAGTTAAGGAACTCTCACCTTTATCATAAATTGCGTGCTGCAAGTTTGCATCTGCAGAAGGTGGATACTCCCTTCTTTCCCACTATCTAGTTCGCATTGTAGGATCTGCAGAGCTTGGAATTACTATGCTACTATGAACTTCTCGGTGTCTTTAAATACAATAATAAAAATTGAAAGATGCCTCTGTACTTTGTGATCATAACTGAACAAACGATGAATATTGTTCTCCAAATAGGACCTTAGGGGGCATATTCAGCTCAGCTGTGAGTGCATTTAAGGTATGGAGTAATTCCAAGAATGAATTTGTCCCACTATCCAGAAAGGTACTTGCTTTATTGAATTAGTAGAATTGAGTGCACTCATCCTGTCCACAGATCCATTAGTCAGTAGTTATGACAGGCCATAAGCAAAATCTGTTATTAGCACATTTACTGAAATGCAGGTTTTCACTTTCAGAATCACTAGCCATGATCTTAAGACTACTAGATCCTACTGAAAAAACAAAGACCCAGTTTTAATTTCAACTTCAAAAATATGATACACATGCAGGGTTAAAGAAGGGGATCTTAAAACACACTAAAATTTAAGAAAATCTCACTAAAAAGGTTCATTTCATCAAAGTCATTTCCTTATTTCAGGATAATAAAAAGCAGAAGCTTCCCTGCCGGATCTATGTAAAATTCTCTGTGCCACAGTGCCAAGTGGTGGCCAGGCACTAAAGCAGAATTAACCAATTAGCAAAGTGTTCCATCTGGTACAGCCTGGACTTGCTGCGTCTCCACACCTCACATTACCATGACGGAAACTTCTAAAGGGATGTCTTTAGCAAGAAAGCATCTCCCTCTCTGAAACATCTTTCTTTTAATCTTTTCTACACACAAAACCAAACATGGTCACTTCAGAGGGAGCCAGAGCATTCCGAGTTGGCCCATTCTCACCATGAAAGGGTTGGGGTTTTTAATATAGAATTTGCTGTAAGTCAATTCACATACTCTTCAGCTATGAGGAGAAATAGAGTACGGACATGTATCCCTTTGAGAAATGCAGTGGGTCACGACAAATGGTTTTAAATTACTGAAGACAATAGACACTAACCAACTTTAACATAAATACATCCAATTTCACATAGTCAAGATTTCACTAATTATTTATCACAAGAAACTAATAGAAGATTCCAGCCTAACAACTCTGGATATTAAACTCTTGTGCTCAGAAGACAGCAGAAGCACAAGCAGTGCCAGTTTTGCACTGCTGTCAACTTAGAAAGGTATCTTTATGTTTGAAAAAGTAGATTCCATATTTACACTGGCTTTTGTCATTGCTCAAATTGCTAACCTGCATATTAATTATTATAGACAAGCCAGTAACATGGATAAAAAGTACACAGGAAACTGGACTGCTGGCCAAACAGCAATCTGGAAGCAAGGTTTCACAATCATTCTGACTCATGCAGAATCTGAAACAGAGACCTGGAGATTAAAAAATTCAATGCCTCATCTCTTAAGCCACCTATCTCCCTCACAACTTGCATAATCTGAAACAGAACTCAGTCAAATGAAGCATTCATGTGTCTCTGCTGAAAGAACAACAAGCCTATAAATCAAGGCCTCTTCACTGTGTCTGCAATTTGCAACATTCCAGTGGTCTCTTCCACCTCTAAGGATGTGGTATTTAAGCCTTGCACTCAGTTTGTTCTGTGGTGCTAGACAAGATCACTGCAATGCAGCCGATACGAAGGCATGGGAATGTGCTTACTCTAAAGGAGCCGTGCATAAAGAAATCACATCTCTCCTTGCACTGCACATGTACTCCAGCTAACTGGGAGAGTTAATTCTCCGTTCTTCAAGTACGAGCAGAAACACAGCCCAGGCTAATTTGTCAATCTTGTATCTATTTCTCTTATTATCATCATCATACAATCTATTTTTCAACAATAAATAAGCACGGACTAGGTTTAGCAAAGCTTCTGCTACTACTATAACTATCATTAACTATTTTTTAGGTAGATAATCATTAAGGAAAATTAAATGACAATGAAATTCCTAAAAGCAACTTGCTCAGTGGTGACAAGATACTGAATTATTTTCATTACTGTATATTAAAATATATGGCAAAATTTTATTTATTAGCATAAAACTCAAGTTTAAATATAAGATTCTCAGGCACAAATAGATTTGGTATTTGAATCAAGTAAGTATAGAGACTGTGTTTTCTTTCTATGACAGAACAGCATTTCTACCATGTTAAGTTTGTAAATCTTGCTCATAAAATTTAGTAACAAATATAACTGACAAAGCCTTCCAATAACACGTTTGCAGTTTAGTGGCTATAAACTGTTCACCATAATTTATTTGTTTTCTGAAACTACATAGTTTTGTATATGTGCATATGTACATGTCTATGAATGACACATATTAAATTTAGGAGGTTGGAAGAGCTATTTCCTGGTCTTGATTTTTTTTAGAATAACTTTCGGGGGAGGGGGGGAGGGAAGTGAAATTGGGAAACTCATCCAATACCTTCGGATTGAAAAATATTTTGGTGGTTTGGAAGGTTTATGAGATGTCTAGAAACAGAGATGCCTTTTCTCCAAAAAACACAATGATTATAGCACTTTGCTGGATCATAGGAAGCTCAACATCCTCCTCCATCTTCTCAGGACACACACACACACACAAATCAGATCCACCTTTTGATCTGAATCTTCCATTTCCCAGGTTTGTACCTCATCACTGAGACCCAGTATGTTCAGGGGTGGGCTTCTCTCTCAAAAAAATCATTGAGGAAAAAGGAATAAAGGTTTGGATAATCATCTTGAAAGTGGAACATGAATTTTCCTGCAGAACCTTACATTTTCTCTAAACTTATTTTATAATCTTAGCATATTCTAGACAAAAACAAGGATGTTATTTTAGAGGACATATGCAAGACATCAACACTATAAACTTAAATTATACTTACTCTTTCTAAAAGCTTTAGTGTTTTCTGATACATTCTATTAATTTTAGTTCATTTTTCATTTGTTTGTTCCCTGTCAACAATTCTGCAGGAGCAAGGAAAGTAGAAAATGTAGTATCTGAAAATACATCTTAGACTTCAGTGCAAATTACCAGATTCAGTACAACACACATGCAATCCAAAGAAAGAGAAAGAGTTGGGATTACATCTGCAGTGATTTGCCAGATGAACTTATAGTAACTACTGATAAAAGAAAAAAAGTTGTTGGGGAAAGGAATAGATTTAAATCAAAGCCAAAAGTAGGTCAGCTACTACTTTCAGTATGAAAGTATGTAAAATGACAACAGATCCACTGCTGTGTTCAGAGAGCACGCTCTCTCTGTCTGAAAGTAGGACTCTCTCTGGAGGCTCACTGCTGGTCACTTTGCCTCTAGGGAAGAGACTGGTGTTCGGAGTCCGAGCAGAAAAGCAGCACTACCACCAGAGCTGTACTAAAAGCTCACCTCTTTTCCAGGGCAACAATATATACACACAGCAGATGCCTGTTCCAATCAGGAGAAGAAATATACACCAAACCACATTAAAACCCATCTTTTATTGAAGATGTAACATTTATCTCTCCTTCTTTTTTTTTTTTTTTTTTTAAAAAGCAATGTTCACAAAATGGGATGAGGGACATATGAAGAGTAATGACCCATGAAACTGCTGGTAGCTGACACACAGAAAGATGATCTTCACTGCTATGTAAAAAAATGTGTCTGTTGCTAAGATTTCACCATTCAGCTAGCAAGTCTGATATTTTGCCATGGACATGGAAAAATAGCACCCCTGAGCAATCCTGAAGGAATGGGGAATTCTCTCTACTCAGGAAAAGCTATTGTTAGTTTTGGTTTTTAAAGCAGTGTGACTCTGCATAAATTTGCATTTATAGTGTGCATACAATGCTTCATTTTATAAGAAAACAATGACACACTTGAGGGAAGGGGAAAAAAGGCATCGTATTGTTATGAAACAATAAAATACTGGTTAAAAAAACCAAAACCAAACAAGTAAAAACCCCACATGCCCAAGAATTTTTTCCAATCAAGCTACACTAAACCCTTTTCAATGATGCCTAGAAAAATGATATCCAAAGATAGATACTAGATATCCAGCATGAATATGCTATCAACATTCAAAAGGCAAATTCTTTGTTAGATACATTTGATAGATTTAAAGTGCTGAATAGATCTCAAATAATTTTTAAAAGGATTTTGATGACCTTACTCTGAGTTGCATATTGCTCTACAAATAGTTCCTTTGACAAGTTAGACTGCGCTTCTGTCACACAAACATTTATTCTTTATCTGAAGGCACACAGGAAAATGCAGTTGTCAATAAAAACTTAATATGGAGGGTAGACATGACCATCTGGAGGTAAATTGGGACTACCTGGTCATAATCCTTACAACAAAAACATATCCTCTAAGACCCTGTCAAAACAATAATACTTTGTAAACATACAGAGACTGCAGCAACGCAAATCATATTTGGCAGGGTTGCCCCGAGGTTTGTTCACCAACAGTGCAATGCTTCTGAACGAGCCTTGACATAACCCTGAAGTTTCAGCCATACTAAGAAGTATTCAAATGAAAAACGAAAACGTTAAGTCAATTGTGAAAAGCTGCTTTGAAAACACACTTGCCTAATACACTGGTGCTCAGAAAACAAACCAGGCCAACGAAAAGATGAGCAGAGGGAACTGACCAAAACTGAAAACTTTTTCCTAAGAAAAACCTAATTTAACTGATTCAGAATCTTTTACAAGAAAAGAGTAATGCCACCAATACTTTCAGTGGAAGAACACTCATCAGTCTCCGCCTATCTCACTTGGCGCTCCAGGGTGCTGCTACATCTAAACCACCACTGCAAAATTTGAGAGCATACTCCAAAAACTTGACATCTGATAAAATTCTCCCCAAAATCAATAGAGAAGGGGAAGAAGGAAGGAAATATTGCTTGTATACCCCATTTTCTGCCCCTCGTATGCCCCTATTTCAGTTTTGCAGAGAAAAGGAGTTCAAAAAGGAAGAGAGAACAGAACTTAATCCCTGTATAGCTCTAATTTTGTCCTCCCAACAACTCATAAAACTCCAAACAGTCTAACTTTTTGGATGAATATAGCTTTTTTAGACTTGGCATCTAAATAATGAATACATTGTTAGAACAATTACTATTTATGGCTGTATAGACTTACTAGGTTTAGAAAAAGCCCTGAAAGATCACTGAATACATTCTCAATTCTTGCATAATTCTGTAATTTCCAGAATATCCAATAAGGCCCCATTAAACGGAAGCCCTTGATGAAATAAAAAAAAATTTGAAAACAAATGAAGGTCCTGAAGGTTATACTGTATCCTAAGGAAGACATTCATGTGCGCAGCCACAGCTCCTAGGAGAATCAAATTCAAATTCCCATTTTTCTTATTTCGAAGAGGAACATAAATACAAGAAACAACTGAGCATAATGAAATAAGCAAACAATCTGAATCCAGGAATTGAGTTAATTTCTACAGCCACATTTCATTACACTTACAAGTACTAGAAATCGCTTATGTAACAAACACTTTGGGTAACTAGGAAGACTCAAGGGGGGGGGGGGGGGGGGGGGGGAATGGGAGGGTGTTTGTTTTTTTCCATTACACTAACCTGCTTATTATGATTTTGTTCATAGATATTTTTAATTTACTGAAGTTCTTTGGCAAAACAGTTTGAAATACAGTGTCTTTCCATCAATTTCAATTGCTTCTGGAATAATCTGTTTGCAAGTAGTATTTGAACTATGATAGCATACAAATATTCCATGGAGAACCAGAACTAACCTTGTTGTGCTTTATATTCAGCACAAAGCATAGACTTATTAAATATCTCTGACCATGATAGATTTCAACCCCAGCATCCTGGTTTTCCCTCATGAATGAATCTCCAACTTAAGTCCCTGAGGTTTGTACTCACCTAAATAGCTCCAGCTGGCAATACTTACTTTACAGATTCAAAAAGAAAAGTCTCCTGTTGCTCTGTGAGCCAGAATAAATATTACACATACAGACTTTACTAGACAGCTGCATATGCCCATGAGTTGCTGGATTTCTTCTTACAATCCTACAAGCAACCCTAAATTATCAAATCAATCTCTGCCTTCACAAATCAAGTATGCAACAACAGCTTCTTTTAACAGTACAGATTTAAACATGAAAAAGTATTTTTTTTATAAGATCCAAGATGAAAATACACATGGAAATATAAAAATGTAATTCCTGCATTTTAAAACTTGCAGTGCATTGTCAAAAAGTTAGAAACTCACCTAAAACTCAAATTATCAAAATCCTCACACATAAGAGAAACCCTGATATGTGGAAGTCTTATTTGAAAATCTCAGAGCCCTCTACGAGAAGGACCACCGAGAAAGAAATTAATAACAGACAACTAAGTGTTAGATCCATGTAATTACACTTTTAAGACCTATTATAGGTGTTGCTATATCAGATAGCTGCCCTCACTCACAGGGAGGAAAAGGTCATATTCCTGTCTTCTAATTTATTAACACTATAAAAATAAATATTTGAAAAGAGCATGAATATTTGATTGCCTATGCAACACTGGTGTCTTGGGCTTTTTATTACTGAATATATTAGGTCTGAACTTTCAAATCATGTGAAGAAAGGAGGTGAAATCACAAATGGCTTGGGAATATACAAAGACAGAGGAGAGAAAAGCAGACAGCAAGGGACCTTAAAGCAAAAGAAAATCCTTCACTTTTGGCAGTTGATGTATATTACATGCATTAGTATGCAACAGTACCCAGAAACACTAGCTGAGGTTACAGTCACCTCATTTAAAGTACTGTTTATAGTAGGAGACAGTCCTAGCTCAGACAACTTAGTGTCTCAATAGGTAAAACAAATTATCTCCATTTATAGAACCGCATGTCAACCAGAGTCAGAAATAGCATTGCATTAGCACAGAGCTCACAAAAGCCAGGGGAGGGTCGCAGCCTGTGTTAAACACATGGTATATTTTAAATGGCTTAAAATAATTAGTGGTTAGGATTTCTTTTAAATAAATAAAATAAAAATGCACCATATAATGAAACACCTCTTCAGTAAAGCAAACACACCAGAGAATTTGGTCAGCTCTGCAGAGTTTCCTGCATGCTAACAGCGTTATCTGCATATCGGTACGTGGCTTTTAGCAATATCACATTGGTATTATTTGTAATACAACAAAAAGGTAATAACATGGACCGGTATTTCCCCCAGACTTTGAAAGGAATCTCTTTCCATTCTATGGCAGGTGAAGTCAGTTCTTCTCTTCCAAATAAAGGTGGTGGTTTCTTTTGTTTGTTTTCTGAGGCAGAACAAGGGGACAAGGAGAAGAGCAGAACAGAAAAGAAGATGAAGTTATTTGAGAACAGGAATTGGGCTTCTCAAGCCCTCAGTCTACTGCATCTTATCTGTATTCTGTACTACATTTTAAGAAGTAAATTATAAAACATTAGTATTCACAGACGGCATGGCATTTATTGCAAGCTAAACTATTTCTTTAAAACAAGATAATTAAAATGAGTTGTCATAGGCATGAAATGCCTATGAAATCTTTCTATAAATGTTCACAGAGCTTGCCCTTGGACACAAGCTCATGACTGACAATGAAAGCACCCTGCCTATGCAAAGAACTAAAACACTTTTGTAATTTTCTGACAGCAGAGGCTATCAAATTAAAGTGACTCATTATTAGCATTTACCCTTTTGAAGTTATTTCTAATTTGTTTTGAATGCTCCAAAAGAAAGAATGGTAGACTAGCCAGAGGAGAGGCTTTCAATAAACTACATGTCTCTTCTAAAACAGACTAGTAGAGTTTCACTGTACAACTACATGGACTCATTTAGTATCTCAGTTGGTGCAGTGAGATACTGAGGACTTCTCACTCCCTGGGGAACAAATCGACACTCTGAAATGACTGAATGAAGGGACAGCATTCCACAATACCATCGCCTGACGTAACAGCATTCACAGTATCTGCTGAAGACCTGGTCTCATGCAGAATAGCTGCCAGCATTGCAGGCAAGCCTAAGACGTATGAGCAACATTTTCAGGGGAAGCTTGCACTGAGTATCATCTGAAACTTGCTCATACAGCAACTGACTCTAGCTAATGTCGCTGGTACATAAGCAACAAATTCACGGATGGATTTTTGAAGAAAAGCAAGCAGTTATCAGACTACCCAATGGTTAGAGGGTCATAACCTTTCCTTTAGGGATGCATCATTATGAAGGTGTGTTACAAGAAGCACATCAGGGGAGAAATCTAACCACATCCCTGGAGCTTTTCAGAAATCACAGAACAAGCATTTATAGCCCCAACACCACAAAAAAATACTGTGTGTGTTCTCTTTCAGTAACTGTCATCACCAATGGCTCAAGTGGCCCGATGTGAACCATGGGGAATTCAGACACTGTTGCATTATAGAAAGTAAACTTTGACATTTACTTCTTTTAAAACAACTCAGTTACTTTCCTGTAGTACTGAGTTCCTGACATAAAGGAAAAAATATTGTTCCACTGTAACTGGTTAAGGATGACCAACAGCAAAACATAGTTCTTGGGAGACAGACCATTACTTTCAAATACTGAAGTCAGCAACACAATGTTTAGAGATAATGTTTTGATCATGAAATATTTTACTTTAAAAAGCTATTTATGCAGCTGACTTCTGAACAAATATTCTTACATAAAATACAACATGTGGTAGTCCACTGCCTTAGAACTATCACTACAGGAAACAGTTTAGTTTTGAACTTTTAAAAGTTCTTGAAGTACATAGCACCAATTACATTTATTTCTTCACTATAAAACTCTGGGTGATTAGGTAAAAGTTGTAGCACACGCTGGATGACAAACAGTCTCTTTCAAGTCTCAAGACATGGAGAGAGTGAGGAGGAGCACATAATCTACTTCCCATAATATCCAGTCAATCCAAAATATTCCATGGTTGCCCCTAGTGATCTCAAACACAAATGGATCTGAGCAAGATCCATTTTTGACACCATTTCCCACAGCATTCTCCTGGAGAAACTGGCTGCTCATGGCTTGGACGGGCGTTCTCTTCGCTGGGTAAAAAACTGGCAGGGTGGCAGAGCCCAAAGACTTCTGGTGAATGGAGTTAAATCAATTTGGCGGCCTGTCACAAGTGGTGCTCCCCAGGGCTCAGGATTGGGGCCAGTTCTGTTTAATACCTTTATCGTTGATCTGGATGAGGGGATTGAGTGCACCCCCAGTACGTTTGCAGACAACACCAAGTTAGGCGGGAGTGTTGATCTGCTCGAGGGTAGGAAGGCTCTGCAGAGGGACCTGGACAGGCTGGATCGATGGGCCAAGGCCAACTGTATAAGATTCAACAAGGCCAAGTGCCGGGTCCTGCACTTCGGCCACAACAACCCCATGCAGCACTACAGGCTTGGAGAAGAGTGGCTGGAAAGCCGCACGGTGGAAAAGGACGTGGGGGGTGTTGGTCAACAGCCAGCTGAACGTGAGCCGGCAGTGTGCCCAGGTGGCCAAGAAGGTCAATGGCATCCTGGCCTGTATCAGAAACAGTGTGGCCAGCAGGAGTAGGGAAGTGATCGTGCCCCTGTACTCGGCCCTGGTGAGGCCGCACCTCGAATACTGTGTTCAGTTTTGGGCCCCTCACTACAAGAAAGACATTGAGGTGTTTAGGTGTGTCCAAAGAAGGGCAACGAAGCTGGTGAAGGGTCTAGAGCACAAGTCTTATGACGGAGGGAACTGGGGGTTATTTAGCCTGGAGAAAAGGAGGCTCAGGGAAGACCTTATCGTGCTCTACAACTACCTGAAAGGAGGTTGTAGCGAGGTGGGGGTCGGTCTCTTTTCCCAGGTAACAAGCGATAGGACGAGAGGAAACGGCCTCAAGTTGCACCAGGGGAGGTTTAGATTGGATATCAGGAAAAATGTCTTCACCAAAAGGGTTATCGAGCATTGGAACAGGCTGCCCAGGGAAGTGGTGGAGTCACCATCCCTGGAGGTATTTAAAAGACTTGTAGACATGGCACTTAGGGACATGGTTTAGTGGTGGACTTGGCAGTGCTAGGTTAACGGTTGGACTTGACGATCTTAAAGGTTTTTTCCAACCTTAACAATTCTATGATTCTAAGAAGGGTTATGGCGTATGCCTGTGGCACTTGAGACCACAAAGCTCCCTGTGCGTAATAAATCTGCCTAATACCATACTCAGGAATTCTTCCTTGATAAAAAAAAGGAATGGAGCTACTCAAGCATGAGCCCAAATATCCACATGAGGTCCTAAAAATACCCAAAGACTCTTGAACAGTCAATAATATTGCAGATTGCTAACATGTTTAAATAATCACTATAGACACTTGGCATTAGTCCATTAACCAGAAGAAATCAATAACAACATGAGAACTTAAATAGCATTTAACATACAGAGGGAGGCCTAAGCAGGCCTGAAAAGGGTAAAGGAAATCTGAAGACTCCAGGTAACATCAGATGAGAGTTGCCTTAGAGTTATCAAAAAATTCAGCAGTGAAGGAAAACATTCGTGATAGGGCAGTATATGTTTAAGTGTATCAAGAGATGATTTTTGAGTTTTCACTTATTACTTACATGAAGGTAACTTTCACTTTGTTTTCCTGGAAGAATCTTTTGATCAATAAGAACTGATGCACTCTCCTCTGAAACCTTGAATAATCCATGAGAGGTATGGGCAAAAATATAACCCCATATTCTCCAGAGCTCAGCAACGGCGACTTTTATTTATTACATTAGTCAAGATATTCCAAAAGTAAGCAGACACTCAGTTAATAAGTAATTTAGAAGAGATCAATTTTTAGGAAGTACACATCACTTATTTGAGCACCAAAATTTTTGTTAGTGCTTTGCCCTCTGTCTGACATGATAGAACTGTAAAACATCAAGTCTGACTACCAGCCACCACAGACATATTTATTAGATTAGATTTATTAAGCACTTATCATCTTAAGTGAGTCACATCCTTATATAAAACCACATTAAAAATTGCAGCAGACTGAAAGCATGTTTCAGAGTGGGCAATGTATTACAAAGCCAACGTAAACCAATTCTTGTAACGAACTTGACAGTCGTGTCCTCTCCGATTTTAAAACAACAGAAGCAACAGGGCTGTTACCACCACTGGAAGCCTATTCCACTATGCAGAAATCTCATGCTTTTTTTTTTTATTTTAAATTTCACTTTGCTCAATTCTGTCTTCAAATGGCATTTATATTTTCAAATGCTAATATGAAACAAGCTCTCAGACTATACACAGTAAACTTTTCCACAATGCTTTTTTCCTCCCTAAACTTTTAGAAGTCATTCTGGATGATTTGAGGTTTTTCTGTACACTTCAAGAAATTATTATTTACTGTGAGAACATAGGATAATGAAAAATGGAAACCTCTTGAAGAGAAACTCCATTAGGAGCACTTAACCAAATCAACCCTTTTTGTTACCTCATCTGAGATTACGAGCAGCATGCCTCACTCAGTACAAAATTCACAGCCCAACCTCATAGCCTCCTGAACAACATTGAAAAAACTACCAAAGTAGAGAAGGAGGCTTTGGACACCATGCCCTGGCAGCAACACGGAGACTAGACTGAAACAAACTGCATCAAAACATGAAGTTGATACCAGGTGGGCCTGTTAAGGTCCTGCCTGTTTTCACAGATGAAACTCCAGCTTATTTCAACAGCACAAAATCACTGTTGGAAGGAAAAAAAATAAAGATGACACAGTGTTACATGTAAATCTAAAATGCAAGGAGATGGGAAAGTAAAAGTTCATGGATACTATTTTCTTTTACTATGAATATTGAATTATAGTAATCATCAGCTATGAAGTCACTTAATATTCCGCAAACTCATTTTTCATTCCTTAAGTTCATCAGAGCTTAATCATACTAAATTGTGTGAAACTTCATAGTAAATAACTACACATATAATTTTATATCCTTCCATTACCTGTTGTAAACAAAAAAATGGCAATTTAGCTGTATGACAAACAGTCTAGAAATAGTCATTGATGAAGAGCTGATAAGTTGTTCTTGGAAAATATTAGTGTTTATAAATTGAATGGATATACATGCTAGGGTTTTACAGAACACTGAAAAGAAATTTCATGTCTTTGTGACTCCTGCTATTATTCTAAGTAATGAAAAAATATTATATAAATAGAAAATGCAGAAAAAAATGTTGAGTAAATCATCAGAATATGAAATAAAGGTAATCTGTATTGTTATTGTAGTTAAAAAACCAGAACAAGTACTAAGGAAAAGTTTCAGCTGAGAGTACAAGGAAACTGAGATTGATGAGTAGCAGGTGGTCATAAAGACAGTATCATGCAATACCTGATATATGCTAAGATAAAAAGAACGCAAAACGTATGTATAATTTGACAGCAATAACTTGATAAATTCTTTCCTAGAGTTTTGCTTTTTATTAAAGAACCTTGATCAGGAAGCATTTTCACTCTGAGCTTAGTTACTCATTTACATAAATACCTTCTTAGAGAGGGGGACTTTTCTTACTTGTGTTCAAAATTAATGAAAAACATTGATGAAAAGCATTTTAAAATATGTAAAAAAAATTATGTAGTTGTAAGGATAAAAGCATGTGGGATAATAAAAGAACTTGTTTTAGATCTTGTCATTTAACATCTGATATAAGACTGGATGAAAAAAAGGTTAAGGACATTCATTGGTAAATGGGAATGTGCAATAAACAGGAGTGAGGAAGGTAGGAAAATATTTAAAAAAAAAAACCAAAACAACAGAGAGTCACAAAATAAGTACAAAAAAATGACAGCCAGGAAAAGAGAACAATCAATGAACCAGGGAAACAAATAATTCCCATCTTGAGTAGCATTGGAAAGGATAAACTTGAAAAAGTGGTTGTGCTAAGAGAGTCTAAGGATCATTGGGAAGAAACAGAGTGCATTTCAAGCTTGACAAGCACTATGATAGTAGAAAATGCCAATGGAATTTGGACTAAACTGTCCATCTGGGAATAGTTTTGGGTTAGTGACTTCATTAGGTAGCTCTTCCCTGATGGTTAGAAGGATGAGCATTGGTGCTGTTGCAGATATTTAGCTGTGAATCCTAAGTTAGTATCGAGGGAAGAGCTGTAGTGACATTTTGCAGTCCAGAGCAAGGCAGGAATCTTCCAGTTTCAGCCATCCTCCTGCCAGGCCCGCTGGAGTTGGACACCCAGGCTCTGTACAAGAGATGGGATTTGTGCCTTAACTGAATAGCTCCTAACTATTTTCAGTAGATATTTCAGATACAGATTTGACCAAGCAGATACTGAAGAAATTAAGAGACTTTCTTTCAGGAAGACATTGTAAAGATAGTGTATTTGAACTACAAAACTGAACATATTTTATCCTGATTTACACTTTAAATACCTTTCAAGACAGGAAAAAAGGTGCTTTGATTCTTGTACAGTATTGTTAAAATATTTTTTGAAAAAGCTCAGTTTTCTGTTAACATGAGAAAGGTCTTTGGCAAGATTTTCTTCCCTCCACACCCCAGATTTTCTTCCCTGATAATGTCAAGGACTGTTCCCTGATATGAATAAGTATCATTGCACTGGCTGACACTTCTTACAGTGTGTAAGCTTTGAAACTTAAGACAGTGAAGATTGCACTGTAATAGAGATTGTGCTCTCTGTGAAGAGGGTAGGCAATAAAATCCTTTGCTAAGACAGACAACTAGAAATTCAGCCCAGTGCAATTTTATTGGAAGGAGAAACACTTTATCTTTCTGTGCAAATTAATGGCTTATCTGAACTGTGTTTAGTTCAGACGTTAAGAGCACTGCATTAATCCTCTGAACAATTTAAAAGCCCTAAACCCTCCAGAACTGACTTCTAAGAAAGCTACCAACAATACCGATAAATTAACAAAATATATACATGAAGAACACTGACTTCATTTTTGTCTTAAAATTTTATCTCAGAACTGTTTTAGATTTTGTGTCATTTTTTCTTTCCTTCCAATGCGTAAGGTTTGATTTCTTCAGGACAGGAATAAAATACAACCTCCAGGACCTTGAGCCCTGCAGCAGACCCGATGGGATTCATTCCAGCAATCATTATTTTACGCAGTTTGCCAGGCAATTGTTCTGACTAAGCCTGGCCTGGGGAACTGTGCTGGGACAGGGAATGAATGGCAGGGAATACTTTGCCTCAAGATCAGGTGACTTGTCTAGGTATGTAACACTGCAATATTATTTTCCCATCAGTACAATGAATGGCTTCCCCCCCAAAAAAGGGAAAAAAAAATCCTTGAAAATATATATATGAATAATTATATAGATGCTTCCAAGTAATGTTAACTCACCTACCAACCCCTATTCAGTCTTTATTAAGACATTCTAAAAAGCAAACGTTGTCTCTATAAAGCACTGGTCCTGAGAAAGATGTGGTTCTCTCTCTCTTCTTCTTATCTAAATATTGAAACTGAATTTTTTTCTAAACAATTGTCACTATTTTAAAATGCCTAATCACCAACCTAAAAAACCCCCACTTTCTTTTCATAAGGGAAGAAAATTATTTATCATCTGAACTCTTCAGAGACTCCAAAAAAAAGCAAAGAATCTTACTAAGTATAAATTAAAGAAGAAACAACTCTATCAAATTGGCAGCGTGTCCAAACTCACAGCGTGTTATTAAGTCAGTGACATTTAAATGAGTGCACCTGTATGCATACAAAAATATTTTCCTAATTAATTAGCTCTGCAGCTCTTGATGCCCTAATAGGTCAAAAGTACATTAATTATATCTAAATGAACAGAAATCTTTTACAGGTGGCCACAAAACCAGTGAATATATCAACACATTCCTGCACTAGGAGATAAGGTCAAATATTCATTTATCATATTTTTCAGGTGTAGGAAATATCATTGGAGGGACGATGCTATATTATTATTGAGTGCAATTACACAGATGGCACTGTACAGACACGTAAGACAGCACTGTCCTGGACAGAGGGAGCTGTGCGCTAGTGGAAATAGGTACAGCTATGTGTTTTGAATAGCAGCATGCTGAGAAAGGAGGAGAATGTGTCAGGAAAGAGCCCAGAGCTGGAAGAGAATGGGGGAGGGAGGCATTGGAACGGAGGAGGAATCTGGGGAGAGTTTGATAAACACAGAGAGCTGCAGACATGGCGATGAAACCCTCAATTACTGAAAAAAACACTTAGCAGAAAGGATGCTAAATGTTAATCAAGCATCTGTACAGCCTTGCACTGTCATTCTGTTGGAGTATCTCTGCAGAGCATGCGCATCTATTTGACCAAAAAATATTCTCCGAGTTCTATATTTACAAAATAGAATAACAAGTTAAAAATTATTGGATGATCCAAACCTGTTTTAAAGACTGAAATCCCATTTTTACTTGAATTTTTACTTGAATTTAAAGGAGGGAATTCACGTTCAAACAAAATGTCTATTTAATCATATTTCTATCTTTCTCCAAAACAAACCTCTTTCTTAAACTTTTATCACAATCTTCAACTGAAGCAGCAATAAACTGCAATAAGAACTTCCCCTGAAAGTCCCTGTGAAAAGCCCTGTATCTTCTTTTTATATTTTTTTGGTTTTATAAAGAGACAGTGACAACAAAAAATATCTGGAATCAGAACATCCGTGCACCTAAATGAGGAATTATAAGTGAAAGTCCCTGATATCCTGACAACCTGTGCACTTCCAGGAGGCTTAGAAAAAAACTGTAGCCAGGACAGCTAATGCTTAAGTACGAATACAGCTCAGAGAAGCATCGTGCTTGTCTTGCTAAATCTTTCTGTAACTTGCAACAATTGTTTAATCTCTCTGTTGCAACAGATGACGTACATGAAGCTGCAGAAACTGCACACTTTATCTTCAGGAGGGAAATGAAAAAGAAGGAACAGCACAATATCTGAAGAACTGGTAGTATCTCTCAATAGCAATAACTATACAACACCAGAAAGATCTAAGTGCAATTATTTTTGTGCTAATATTTTGTTTATTAGTTAGTTAAAGTACGTGCACTTCTTTATTTAAAATCAGGTATGTTATCAAGTCAAATTCTTACAATACAGTTTTTGTGACTGGCCTAGGCCTGGATATTACACGTTTGCTGCTGTATCAAATCTGGACTGTTAGTTATTTGCAGGAATGGTGAGGGTTTTCAGAAGAGGAGGAGGTGGTATTCCCAAGGGTAACTAAGAAATTTGATTGCCATTCAAATAACAATAAAGGCAGTGGCTAGATAACATACAACGCCACTACTGATTTAAACATGTACCGCTTGGTGCATACATTAGGTGAGCTAAACTTTCAATTAAAGAAAACCTCTGATTTTACTAGAATTTTACTATACTCTACCGTAACTGCTTTTTCTTTCATCCCAGGCATATGGTGAATGGTTCCAAAGACAGAATGAGCCAACATTACCTGAATAACATGACAAGCCTCAGCTACTGACTGGGTAAGCATCAACCACTGTCGTACAGATTTCCCAAGCTGGGCAGGAAGCTAGAAAGTGATCTATATATTCATAGAAAAACTCAGTAAAAATCACAAGTTCTTCTCAGTTCCAGCTAATTCTGTTGTACAGATTTTTGGTCCATGAGGACACAAGGGTCTCTCGAACTTGAAAGTAACCCACAAAAACTGCATATAAACACAAAGTAGTAGAAAATTGATGGGCAGATTCTGACAAGCCAATCCTCACCAATTGTGTCTTTGAGCACTTTCAGGTGCTAACAGAAACGGAAAATAGGGTCTGGCTCTGTTTTCCTTTCCAAAATATTTGCTATACAACACAAAAATCAAAACAGGACTAGGTTAATCCGCCATCCATATGTTGACTGTTTACTGTGTACAACTCTGGGACTGTTCAACTACTGTGAGCTGTGTTCTTCAGTATTCCTGAAATAAAGGAATTTGTTCAGAATTTGACATTCTGACAGTTCCTTTCACATTGCAAACTCATCTGCTTGTATTGCTTTATTAAGATTTTCTCTCTGGGACTTCCCACGTATCAACCATATCAAGGAGGGTCAAGTGTGACAAAAGGAATCACATGAATGCTTCCAAAGATTAGTTTGGTTGGGATGAACATAATATAGATTTCATCTTATATTATATTGTCTCAAGGTTGACTGCATGGTTTCTTCTTCCAGAACAAATAAATCAAAATTAGGGCAACAAAGCATTTCAAAATCCTCACCATCAAACCACATATTAATCAGACCAAATAAAGAAATGTAACTGATCAACCTAAAAACAGTGATTTCAAGGCAATGCATGGAACTGCAATTTCTGCAAACTATTTGCCTTTCCATGGAAAAATAGCATTAGTCAGTAAAAAGATGGAGAAATAGCCAGACTGCTATGTAGTTTTCTATGAAAAGATGAACTGACAGCATTAGTAAAAGACTTGTATAACACACTATTGATAACCTGATTTCAATCAGCCTTTTAAAAAACTGAAAAATAGCCACTAAACAGATTAGATTTTAATGAAGATTATTAGCCTTGACAGAACAATTACTTTATTCTATTCTTTTCCTTTCTCTGTGGATTTTTAGCAAAAAGTGACACTGAAATACAACCAGCTGCATATAAACCCATGTTGCAACATAACTGAGGAATAGCCTTGTGACCTTCAAAACTCTTGTCTCTCAGGCCAGTGGGGAAATTATAACAGCAGAGAATTTAACAAGTTCGGTTTCCTTAGCTGAATGTAAGATTTTTCTCCATAGCACAAGAATTAGCCAGCATATATACTTAACTGTGGACAATACAAGGGCACCAGCACCTCAAAATGTTATCACACCGCTGACGTGTAAAGACTGGCAATCACATCACTAGTCTCTGATATTCAGCCAGTTCTGAGATGCAGATAAGCTATTTAATTACAGCAATTTTAGTACAGAAAATGAGGAGGCCTATCATAATCATTAAAACAAAACTCAGATAATTGTATTCTAACTCATTCCTTATAATGAAAACACTGAAAGATGATGAAATAGCCTTGCAAATGGGGAAATTGCACTGAAAGTAAGTGGCAACCACCAGTGCTCTCACTATGTGTTATGAGATTTTTAATACCATAAAGTAGCTGTAGGATCTATTTTCTTTACTACCCAGAAAAGAGCACCGCCAGAGAAAAGGTAAAGAACTGGAACAACACAAGTCCAAGTAATGGTGCATAATCATTAGACTCCCCTCCAGCACATCCCAGAGCAGAACTTGCCCAGCACAGCATCACTGGGCAAAACTACTGTGTTTAATACAGAGAGCGAGAGAGCTAGAAACTATAACCTAGCAACCAATGTTTTGTCGAAGGCACATCACCTGTTACATTTGCCTGAGTATTTATAGATTCGCTGAAAACTAAACTCCTCATTTTTTAGAACTTAGTGATTCTGCAGTTCTAGCAGATACCATACAACACAGTTATACCAAAAACAACTTCTAGTAACGCCTCCCTCGTGAGTGAGCCACAGAGTAGCAGTCCTGTCAGTCTTCGCAACCATCATCCCCACATCGTTCTTTTCTAAGTTACATAAATGTACAATACATCAAAAAGCAATCAGTCAAGATAAAAATTTTCATGTCATGCCATGGAGAGCTTTTGTGTTAACTGCAAAGATAGACAGTATATTATGGGGCAAAATGTCTTCGTTACAACATTTTTCCACTGCCACAGTACAAAGCTTAAGGCTACTCGACATGGCAGGAGAGGTATGGAGAAAGAAAACTGGAAGGAGTGCATTTCACAACCATTTTGTTTACAGGACTCCCCTTTTCTCTGCAAATACAATTTTAAGTACAGTGTTCAAATAATCCCTGTAATTTAAGCCAAAGGCAAGCAGCTGAGAAAAGGAACAGAGGTGCACTATCCTTGGTATTGTTTAGCTCTTCAGGTATTTTACAGAAAAATATGGCTATTCTCCTTGGAGACAATTACTGCCAAGCAAGATTTCAAGTGCAGAAGGGAAAAACGGAAGAAATTTTGTTGCTTCAATACAAATGCTTCTCAAATTAGTAGTTGCAGACACATTTATTCAAGATTCTACTATGACTTCTGATGTTTTGTGTCCCAAATACACATACGTATTTGAGAGCTTCTAGCCATTCAGAACTACAAGGAAACTTAACAGAAGATGGAAGGAGTAATCCTCTCTGAAAACAGATTAAAAGGAGACCATAAAGTATACTGCCACCCAACCCCTGCGTCTCTCATAAACATTAAATTACTTTTCAGAACATAAATATGTTCCTTGACGTCACCAAAAGAAGCACACCAGAATACAAGTTACTCAGCTGTAATGCAGCAGTACTATTGAACTTCCTTCTAATCGATAAAGCAGCAAACAGGCACTTCTGCTGGTTTCTGTTGCTGTAAGCTCGCCTCCCACACGCTATTGCTACCCACAGGAGCTGCGACTAAGAGATCAACAATATCATTATGTTGCTAATCATTTGGATCTGTCAGCAAATACAACCAAAATATTTTTTTCCTCCCTTACATTTCCCCTCCCCGTTTACTTTCAAAAAAATACTATGAAAGAGAGGCACGCTTCGCCGAAACACAGACTCCTCTCATTGCTTTGTAGTTATCAAGCTGTGAGAAGCTACCCAGTGTCACAAGAAACCAGTACATCGAGCAACACTATAACCTTGCTGGTCTTCCTAAATTTCCACTTTCACTTATGAGCTCGCAGGTGTTTTGCCACCGTAAGATCACTAGAACTCTCCCTGCAGTGCATAAAGAATGTAATGAATTTTGCTGGAAAAAGCTTAAAATATTTGGGTTTGTGTCAAACCTCCCAACTTCTCCTTTGATTGTATGGGTTTGCAGCACAAACTATATGATTTTGTCACTGTCACACAGCTGTTCTAATGATACAACAGAGCTGATGACTGTGTTGGCACTTCAGCATAGAAGTGGCATACAGCTTCACTGCCTGCACAAGATGAGGTAGAAGGCAATCACTGCAATATGCGATCACTACCCTGACTGAGAGGATATGAAGGAGAAAGCTCTAGAAAGAAAAGTGCCCTCCTTTTTCCAAGATCCAGGAAGACAGTTTGTTCGCTTACATTTGGCTAGGAATGTGATGGCAAAGGGAGGCCTAAACCTGTATAAAAGCTTGTAACATTTTGCTATAAAATTGACTTATGTATTGCCAATGGTGATTTTTAGTTCAGTAAAACTATCCCCAGTTAAGCAGGGAGTTAGTCTTACCCTCTCCACTCCTGCGTAGAAATAAGGAGGCTCATTCCAATGGTTTACAGACAGGGTATGTTCTTCCCTTGACACTTGCATGTAATTCTCATTAATGGAAGTGGGAGTTTTGTGTGCACACAAAGGGGAAAATTAGACCCATATAGTGATCATGTTGCAGTGATTCGAGACAGCCAGCATGGCTTCACCAAGGGCAAGTCCTGCCTGACCAACCTAGTGGCCTTCTCTGATGGAATGACTACATCAGTGGACATGGGAAGGGCTACAGATGGCATCTATCTGGACCTCTGTAAGGCCTTTGACATGGTCCCCCACAACATCCTTCTCTCTAAACTGGAGAGGTATGGATTTGATGGGTGGACTGTCCAGTGGGTGAGGGATTGGTTAGATGGTCACATCCAGAGGGTAGTGGTCAATGGCTCAATGTCCAGATGGAGATTGGTGACAAGTGGCATCCCACAGGGCTCTGTATTGGGACCGGTACTGTTTAATATCTTCATCAATGACATAGACAGTGGGATAGAGCGCACCCTCAGCAAGTTTGCAGATGACACCAAGCTGAGTGGTGCGGTCGACACGCCAGAGGGACGGGATGCCATCCAGAGGGACCTGGACAAGCTCCAGAAGTGGGCCTGAGTGAACCTCATGAGGTTCAACAAGGCCAAGTGCAAGGTCCTGCACCTGGGTCAGGGCAACCCCTGGTCTCAACACAGGCTGGGGGATGAAGGGATTGAGAGCAGCCCTGCCAAGAAGGACTTGGGGGTACTGGTGGATGAAAAGCTGGACATGAGCCAGCAATGTGCGCTCGCAGCCCAGAAGGCCAGTCAAATCCTGGGCTGCATCCAAAGCAGCGTGGCCAGCAGGACGAGGGAGGGGATTCTGCCCCTCTACTCTGCTCTGGTGAGACCCCACCTGGAGTCCTGCGTCCAGCTCTGAAGCCCTCAGCACAGGAAAGACATGGACCTGTTGGAGCGGGTCCAGAAAAGGGCCACAAAAACGATCAGGGGGCTGGAACACCTCTGCTGTGAAGAAAGGCTGAGGGAGTTGGGGTTGTTCAGCCTAGAGAAGAGAAGGCTTTGGGGAGACCTTATTGCAGCCCATCAGTACTTAAAGGGGGCTTATAAAAAAGATGGGGACAGACTTTTTAGCAGGGCCTGTTGTGACAGGACAAGGGGGAATGGCTTTAAACTGAAGGAGAGTATATTCAGACTAGATCTAAGGAAGAAATGTTTTACGCTGAGGGTGGTGAAGCACTGGCCCAGGCTGCCCAGAGAGGTGGTGGATGCCCCATCCCTGGAAACATTCCAGGTGAGGTTGGACGGGGCTCTGAGCAACCTGATCCAGTTGAAGATGTCCCTGCCCATGGCAGGGGGGTTGGACTAGATGACCTTTAGAGGTCCCTTCCAACCCAAACCATTCTGTGATTCCGTGATTCTATGCTACAGGCACTTGAGACATGACAGAATGTAGTACAGGCATGCAGTACAAATTGAAAACTCAATTTATATATTGTTTTAAATGCAAATATGTGAACTTAAATTTTGAGGTCATTCCTGAGAGGATTAAACTCTTTCATTTTACTTTAGTTTGTAGATTAATCATTAAATAAATAAAAATTGCCAAGTCTGAAAGGTTTTTTCCACACTGATAAAATAGCACAAAATCGGTATCAAAATTAGAAAAATAAATCTTTAAAATTTCATTACAGAAAAAGAACACAGTTGCTTACCAAACTTCTGAATAAAAACAACCCCACAAATACACATTAGACAGTGTATTAACAAAAAGATTCTAACTTTCTGCATTGCAAATCTAACTTGAAAATAAAACAATGTACAGCCCCAGAAAACTATCCCAGTACAAGGACAAATATGAAGACTTCAACAGATTTCCCAAAAATACCCAGTCAACAGTAATAAAATGCTAGTAGAGACAAGTCACAAAGCAAAATAGAATCGTTGGTGCAGCCAGCTTAACAAAGGAGAAATTGATACAACAAACTGCTTTATAACAGAGTACAAAACAAGAGAAATTTATTTCTCTCAGACTGTCAAAGATCATAATTTATTCAAGAAAGTGAAAGAAACAAAAAAGGACATTGATACAGCAGGAACAGCAGCCCGCTTTACAGGAACCTGTTACTACTGGTTACATATCAAGGGTTCAACCACCTTTAACCTCGTGAAGGACAGGGTTTTTCCTTCCATGCTTTGACACTATTGCTATAAATTAGCATGGCAACACAGCCTGATGGAAGAGGCAAGGAGAATGATAGTTTACCTACTGCAAATTCTGCAGCATTTTTTTCTTCTGAGATTGCTGAACTATTAAAATCTGAAGGTTTTATGGGAGAACCAATTTCTGATTTATAAATGGGAAGGTTAATTTTAATATTTTTACTTATAGTTTATTATACAAATTTTTAAAAGTGACAGCAAGGAATTCTTGAGAGTGTGTTTTGGTTTTCTCAAAGAATATTAATAATTTCTTTTCAAAATTAATCTTAATTAACTCTATTAAACTCAGAATTTTACAAAGATAAGAACTCTTTTTCTGTTTGTGTTTTTCTGGACAAACTGTATTTATCCATATATTTGATGTTCAGACACCACAGCAACAAACATATATGGAGTAAAGTGGACATAAAACTGTCATAAGAGAAACAGCCTAAAGGAAAAAAGACTAAGGCTAGAGAAAGGATTTGAAGTGACAGGAGAAAGGCCTAATAATAACGAATGTAAAAAAATAGGGAATGGTTTGTCACATTTCCACAGGAGTAGTAGATATCATATTTACTCACAACTTGTTTGACTAAATTATTTCATGACCTTGGGCAAAGACTGTCTTAATCCTCTGTGACATATTTATTCCAGCATCTATAAAACAGATGTCATTGCTCCGCCTCTGTAAATATTGCTCCCCTATCTACTAAAAGGAATGACCTAAGATTCTGGCAAGAAGGTAAGTCAGATTTGAGTCAACTTTATTCATTATGCTGTACACCATTTCTGGTTGCAGTTCTTCTTCTGTTATTGTTTTACTATAAACCTGCAATATACTATAAAACATGCTGAAGTTCTATCTTTCTCTCCAAAGAAATGAAAAGTTCCACGTCTTAACCATATTAATTCTGTTGGCAGTAATAGTCCAGCATATACAAGTTTCTGATTCTAAGAGACAATGAAAACATTCACTCCCATAAATCAGAAAAAAGTCCTAGGATAAGACAGACTGACAGCCAACAATTTCAGAAATCAAAGAGACAAGAGCAAAGCCAACTCTGTGCTGAGTTAATAAAAGCCTGTTTATGTAGTTTATTTTTCATGTCAGAGTGCCCTGTTTTAAAAGGCCATAAAAACTTAGTTGTTGGTAAAATTAAACTAAAAAATTAGGCACTTGATCTTCCTTTAGCCATAGCTCAAAGTTTAAGTTTCACCCTAAAGGGTCATGCCTTGTTTTATCAATTTTTAAATATGAGTTAGTATGATATCACCATTTCTTCAATTAGACAAAACAGGTTAGAAACACCACCTTAACTTAACAACAGAAAATTTACCTGCCAAATGGATAATAGGAAGTTAAATGCTTGTTTTATCTTTTACACTATAGTATTAACAACAAGAATTACTTTTCCTACCGCCCTAGAATAACCATTTTTGGGTGCCCCATAAGACAGGATAAATGAATGTTCCTGTACATGGTGAAAACTAAGGTAATTTGACAATACAGCAGGCCAGAAGCTATCTTGCCTTGACAGAAGAATGGAAAGAACTTTCTCTCTTCAGCACTAATGCGAACACACCCATTAATATTTGTGTTACTGTAACACAAGAACAGGTAAGTAACCTCTTTGGTGGTATGACAAAAGCGATAATCCAAAATTACAAATGTAATTCTGAACTCAGCTACACATCTAACAGTAGTATGACCTACTGTAGAACATTATCACTAGCCCATTTTATTGGCTGGTCATCCCAAATACAGAAAAGTTAAATATGTATACTATGTAATTTTGCAAATCTGCTATGATCTATTTATTTTCATGAAAGAACGTAAAGAAAAAGAGAGATAAAGGATATAGATTTCTTGTAGCTGGATGATGACAGAATGAAAGGCAGAGAAGAAATAAAATCGTAGATCACCCACTGCTGACAGTAGTTAGAGAAACAAAATTATCTATTCATGTTTCAGGGATAATAGGGGGCAGGAGAAATAAACCAAACATCAAAACTCTGCAAAGGTGGCGATAATGGAAGGGACAGGACTGCATGCCATCCATGTGTATTATAGATGGCAACACAGGTCCTAAGCAGAGTCCCAGGTGGGGTGATACGCAACGCCCCATCACAGCATCCTTCCCTGGGACACACCGACAGAAAAGCCACGGGCACCCAGGAACAACGAGCCACAGCTCCTGCTCTGCCTGGGAGGAAGCTCTCACTAACCTCATCCTCACTCTCCAGCTTCCTTCTTTACAGCAACTGAAGGCTTCATTCTCTACACTTCTGCTCAGCTCTGATTGCCATCTGGAGTAGGCAATTTCTTCAGGGATCAGTCATCACTGTCTTCCCATCCTCCTAATTACATCTTTTCTAACCTGGGGTCTGACTACGAATAAGCCACTGTCTTCAGAGCAAAGCGGCCGCACAGCACGGAGGAAGGCTCTCACCACACTATCTGATGGTCTATATTTTCACGTATGTTAGAACAATCTAAGCCAGCCACTTTCACAGCCCCCTAAGTCATGCGGTACCCTGTGAGCAGCCAGGACTGCAGCCCACCAGCAAAGCATATGGCCTATTCCTCGGGGCTGCTGCGACTGTCATCACTGCCCTCCAAGGTGCCCCGCTCCCCTGCCACTGCCACTTCCAGGGTATTAGCAGGAAGCACAACAGAGCAGAGGCCCTGTGCTGACCTGGAGGTGTCGGAGGAGACACGACTGGCATGTCTCCTGCTCTACCTGTCACTTAAGCAGGGTCACAGCACTCATATATCTGTGCCTCAGCTTGACAGAGCCAGCTGAGAAAGCCACTTTGAGCTCCCAGCCTCTGCTGAGCTCCTGAGTCAGTAGGGACAGGGTATGTTACCTTTTACTGAAATAAGATAAAGCCAATTAGCTTCTGTCAGCAGGCTCCTACCTCCGGAGAGTAAAAAGACTCTGAGATCCTATTGATCTAACAAATACAGCCTTATTGGTTAATCTCCACCTTTCTTTCTCCTTTTCATCCCCTACTGTACTTGTACTTTCAACTATTTACTTTCTAAGGGGATATATCCCAATTAGCAATCCTGCTCCAACCTGTGAAGTCAGTAACTCCAATTGACTGGAAAGTCCAACATAAAACTGTAAATGTGCAATGCATACATTTAGTAATCAGTCAGCAGGTAAGAGTTTGCACATGCACACAACACTTAACAGGCATTTGCAAAACCGCTTTTTGCAGCCCAAGCCTGTATATGGAGTGAAGAACAAGGCCACACGGAGGGAAACGGCACAGAGATACTATATGAGAAAAAAGGCTAGCAACATTTATTGTATAAATAATGAATGCTAACCAGCTACAGTGTAGGGCTGCAGTAACGAGAGGGAAGAAAGGGAGTGTTGGCTTAACTAATTCAATTTGTTATCCTTTAGGATTTAATAGTATGTTGATCACAGTATGTTAATGATACATAAATATTAAACGCATCAAATTTCTAAAACTACATTTACTTCTCATGCAATGGTTAATATATATCTATAATATATACGTTCCTAACTGATTTATTTTGCAAGTGATTACTATACTATTAAATTCAAACTAAATACCTAGTTCTACACACTTATGCAGTTTAATCTAATGGTGTCTAACTCTATTGCATGTATTATTATTATTAAAAAGTTAACATAGACTAACAGTTAATGTTTAAAATACTTGTACTTTATTTTTCTGTTTCTTAAAATAGAAGTAATGAAGTTCAAATGCTGCTGTCAACCAACCTGCCACGTATACCACTGTGCATAGAAGGGAGTATGGGTCCTATGGAAAAATTAGGATGCAATCACATAATTTAGAAGTCTAACAAAATAACCTGGCACAACCATCTAAATGCATATCACCAAACCATAAATCTGGCAGTGTTTTAGTTCTGCCTGCTGAATTACAGAAATTACCATTAAAAATAATATCTAAAAAAGACAGCAGGTTTTATTCTGTACAGTTGTTTCCTCGTTTTCCCAAAAAGGATCTGTGATCTGGGCTTGCATGGCCTGAAATGCAGCATCAGCTGGCAGAAGCCTCTAGAGGATGGACTCTAGAGGATGGACTAGCCACTAGCAGCCTCAGCTAGGTTTAAACATAATTGAGTCTAAAATCACTCATATTTTTTATGGGAATGTCTTCCCCATACTGTATCCTCATTCACAGAGGATCGCCTGGGCCTCCCATTTGTCTTTACCTAGTGCCCAACATGTGACAGTAAATTTGCCTACCTTGTGACAAAATTGCCTTTTTGGTCTCAGGAGGCGAGACACCTGTATTTTGGCCACAAAACACGTGATGCTTCCACATGACAAGGCACCATGAGACCTTAGGAAATGGAGCAGAGACGAGACTTTTTGAACGATTCTTCTCCCTTCCCTGTGTAACTATGAAAATCCTGAGGAAAGAGGAAGGAGACGTACAGGCTACATGGATCTTTCCATGGCCTCATAGGTCAAGTATCCTATTGAGAATATTCACGCTCATGTCACCTAGTATTTTCTACGCCACACAAGTCTGACAATGACCTAAGTTTATAATGCAATCAGAATAGAATTAAGTAGAAAGACAAAAGGATATTTATCTCCCATGCAAGCTTTTTCTCTCTGAATCTCCAAGGCTGCTGAAGTAGAGATATTAGGGCTGATAAAGAAATTGATGGAGTTCATTGCTAAGTTTTCTTTTGTTTTTTTTAAAATAGCATTGCATATAGAGTATATGTAGGGTGTCACACTTGTATTATCAGTCAGCAAATATTTCTTGTTATATCCACTTTGACCATGAAAAATTCACTCGTGTCCCTTCTCATCCACACATGAAGCATAGGTATAACATAACTTTGCACTCATTTCACAGAAAAGTAATTTTTAAGTGCTTCAAGATCATTTCTCTATATTTTCATGGAAGGTAGAGAGCAGAAAGAAAGCAAAAACATTATAAGTTGATCAGTCACAAGTATTTTACCCTATCAAGTTCTCATTTGTCATCAGATTTTGCAAGGCCCGTTTTGAGACCTCTATTTCTTGCTGCATTACTCTTGGTAACTTCTTAAAGTAAAACAGTGACCTTTACTTCAGATTCAGCGGTCCTCTTGATTCTGTCAAATCAATAATTTCTTCTGATTGTTAAAAGAAAACTAACCTCTATTTTAAGGACTCCATGTTAAAGTGTTTAAAAAAACAAACAGAAAAGAAACCACCAAAAAACTACAGACACATAGGTTAATACTTATTACCTGTTTTATTGAGCTGAAGGTAAGAAATTCCTCAAGGCTATTGACAAATTTGTTTCCCAGTCCTATGTTATATGGCAAACACAGTGACATAAACAGAACAAAAGGCTTTCTGGGACCTCTTTGTAAATAGGTTTGTTTCTTGCTTGGCTGCTGTCAACTATTTCAACCAACAGATCAAAAGATAAAGACAGAATCTTGACAGAAGAGAAGGGACCAAGTGTATCTGAAGAGTGATACAAAAGATAAACTTTCTTGGCAAATTACAGATTTTTTGAGGGATGGGTACCATAGTGAACGGTGCGTGATGCCCAGTAAGATATGAAACCACAGAGGAAAGAAACGCAAGGTTACGTGTTTGCTTCAGTAAGCCACAATTAGAAACCAGGCAAGAGCTGCTAAACAAGATTCCTGACAAAGTGATAGAGGAGGAGAAGGAATGGCAAAACGTGAGGAAGAGTTTAGATTAGAAAGAGGAACCTTTCTAATCACAAAAATCTTCTGTGAAGTGTTGAAGACATATTTTCATACTCCTAACACGACAGGAAGGTTAAGCTAGTGAAAGCTATCCAAGTGTAAAACAGTCTCAAAAAAAAAGTATCATAAAAAATGAAGTAAATATTGAAAGATGAAACTTATATGTATGTATACATCTAATGGATACACCAATACTGAATAAGGCACTCTACTACAGAGGTACCATATCATTGTGCAAAGGTATTTTTTTCTTTTCATTCTGATTTGGAGTAAGTCTGTTTATTTCTAAAGTTTAGCAAGATAAGTTTATAAATTTGCCAAAAATATTAACTGTTATTTCAAAACATTTGTCATTATTTCATATAATGGGTTAGTACTGACATCTTTATATGATGCAACTGTATAAAAAAATTGAAGAACTGATTTAAAAAATTCATTTCCAAAAATGAGTTGTTTTTTATCACTGACTTTACCAGAAAGATTGTTCAAAAGCATTTGGATGAGAAACATCGTCTATCCAAGTAACCAATCCAACCACAATTTTTTCCAACATAAAGGAACATGTTCAAGTTCTGTTAACATATAGAATGAATATATGAATTAACTGTAACATAAAAATGGTAACTTCAAGTGACTATAGTGCAAGTGACTATAAATTTGACAAGTCAAAATTCTGGGATGCAAAAGGTAAACCTTGAAGTTACCATTTCACAAATATCCACACATTATCGTAGTTCTGTTTGGGCATGCCTTGCACAGATTTTCTTTGGAATACCACTCTCTTACTCATTCCAACAATTTCACCAGCAACCTGAA
This sequence comes from Aptenodytes patagonicus, assembly GCF_965638725.1. Taxonomy (NCBI): domain Eukaryota; kingdom Metazoa; phylum Chordata; class Aves; order Sphenisciformes; family Spheniscidae; genus Aptenodytes; species Aptenodytes patagonicus. The sequence goes on from NC_134953.1 coordinate 1,393,397, forward strand.
ATCAGAAGGAGTATGCCCAGGACGCAGTGTAACCTTATGACTCTAGGGATATTCTACTCAAATTCTACAATCACAAGGATGAAAGAAGGGGGGGCGGAAATAACAAGCAATGTTATCGGAAATGTATACAAATACATTAGTGTTGGTTTCCTCCTTCAGGAGAAATACAGACGTTGAAGGTGTGACAAATTAACCAATATGCACGCACATTATTTATTGATTAATTCTTCATTTTAATTTTCTGATCTTTGCAGTCACTCCTTAGGTGCTCTACCAAGACCATTTCTCTAGTTTACTAGTGAATGGGTCATATAAGACTGTGGCAAAAGTTTTAATAAATCCAAGACAGAGAGCACCCACTCCTTCTCCCCTGCGTACAATATCTTATCTTCCTAGCATAGAAGAAAATCAGACTTCTTTGACCTGATTGGCAGCTACTCACCTTCTCCTCAAGTCGCAGGTGTTTACAAATAGCTTGTGTGTTTCAGAAATGTATGTAGCAACCGAACTGCCCAAATTAAAAATTCTTTTCTCCTTCTCCTCCTTGGCCTCTTTTAAAGACGGGCAAACCTGTGTCTTCTTTCAACTTTAGCCACCCTCCACAAGCTCCCAAAGGAAAGCTACTGCTGGTTCTGTGGTTCATTCAAGGAGCTTTTAAACATCATATCTTGAAGTTATACTGGGCTGATGTGAAAACATTTTAACTATCAAAGTGCGAAGCGCAAAGTTCTTTCCCAAGCTGGGAGATATCTCTTCCTTTTGTCATTAGCATTAATTTTGCTACCCTCTTGTTTATATTTGATCTCTTTCAAAAGACATTAAGAATACTGGCCTTCTTAACACCATCTGCTGAGAAATCTCCCTTCTGTTGATAAAGAGGACAAAGTTTTTCCTTCTGTTGCTAAAGAAATTATAGAAATATTTTTTGTCATCCTTAATGTTTCTTGCTAAATGCATCTAATTTTGAGCCTTGGTTTTCTAAGTACCTCTCTATAAATCAGTGTTAGTCTTCTATAGCTGTTCTTAGTAAACTAACTAATTTTCTTTTCTACATAAAGCCAGTGGGGAGTTAATGATTTAGCCAAGTTAGTCTTTAAGAATCTTCCTCTGCTATCCTTCTTCCACACATGGATAATTTTGAATTATGCAGTTAATGTCATATATTTGGAAGCAGGTCACCTTACTTTCTGTTTTCCTTAGACTGTCCCCCAAGAGATCTTAAAGTTTTATATGTCTGCCCTTTATTTCTTTGTCCCTCTAGCAGTTCTCACCCAACCTAACTTCCGCAGCATTGGATTTTTCTAGATCAGATTGAAGGCTGTTTGAATTTCCATTTTCACACTGTCCCTATCAACAATAAATCGATAAACAAATACTTATCAGTTAATCAACCTGATTAATTCCAAGACTTTGCTGAGCATCCACCAATTTTTTTACTCCCCACAATGCCTCCTTATTTAAACTTCACAGTCTACCAAATCTTGTATTCTATGTCATTATAAAATCATTCATTAAAAACCATCTCACCAGATTCCTGATCTCACCACCTTTTCTAAATTACCAAAATGAAAAGCTTTTCTCCTTGCACTGTGGGATTATGGCTTTTAATCTTTATATACTTGTCCAGGTTGCTGGTATCTTGCTCATGTTCTCCCCTGATCTTTGTTTAAAGCTATTCCCCTAAGCCAGTCAGCAAAGATCCCACACCACTGTTGCCAGTGCCTAAATCAACCTGTGTTTAAAAAGCCAAAATTTTCCCGGTCATATATATTATAACCTGAAATACTTCCCCTAGACAGATAGTCATGCATTAAGTATTCTGCCCCACCCACCCCCCCCAAAAAAAAAAGGTATGTTAAACTGAAATATCTTCAATCAAATTCTTGATATCATATGTGTCATTCTTTCACACTCATAGACCTAACCAGTCTAACTGGCCAGTAATTTTACAGGTATTAAAATTTTCTTTGATGTAAATTAAGGTTTCCATCAACTATTGCTAACCTTCAGGAATTACATAGTTCAAAACTTTTTGTACGTGACCAGACATTATAGTCCGAGTAGCCTGAGATGACATTTGATCTACTCTTTCCCCAGCTTGAGTAAAAGCCTTAACGCATACTTATCATGTAAAGGGCGGGGGGGATCTATGACATACTGACAACAGTTGCACCACAGAGAGTTTAAAGTTCTGACATACTACTTTGTGTCATGCGCATGTCGCTACGTTGTACTATGTATCACAGTCTCACTGTCATATACATGAAATACTATCACGTACTAGCAATAAAACAGCCAGGAAAATGTTTTCCTATACTTTTTTAAACACATTCAAACTTCATTGTATGTTTTCCACAAAGAATTTAGACAGTATACTTTTAACTAGAATGACATACGGAAGAAAGCAAATAGTTGGGATCTTAATAAATTAAAACAGTAATTCCACTAGAAATACTATCTCATTAGTAGAAAGTACATATTCAAATGAAAATAATCGTGAGAGCACAATTTCAGAATACAAAAAGAAAATAACAACATTCATCAGGAACTCTACTTGATTACTCAAATAATAAATCAGTTTGAGGATGCTGTATCTGGATTGATACTACCTAGAAACAGAAAGTAAGGTGAAATTAATCCAGCAGATAGTCCTAAACGATGTCTTCACTAGATGTAGATACTTACATACATGCAGGAATTATTCCAGCGCGCTCTGAAAAGTCTAAAGGCTAAGGATATGAAAGCTGTTTTCATTCTTACTGACCTATATGGCCAAACAATGAGTCTGTTTTATAATTTTGAATATAGTCATCCAGGCCCACGTGTTGATCATGCAAAACAGACCACAGGAATCAGGCACATAGTTGAAAGCCTCCTAAATGCCTTTAGCAGCAGCTCAAATGAGCAGCTTCCTAAACCTTACAACATTTCCATTAGAAGTAAAGTGGTAGTAGCAATCTATCACCAGGGAGGGCAAAGCACAGGAATGACAGACAAGAGTTGGGACATCTCCCCTCCTAATATGTTCAGAACTTTTGAGTTTTGTGGTTCAGCTGAATATTGGAATGGAATTATCTGAACTTCCTTTTTCAGTGATCAGTTTGCTATGCTAACATTTTCCTTTGGAACTATGTAAATTTCTCCTGGTTAGCATTTAGTTTCTCTTCTTAAGACAGAAGCCAATTTACAGGTGGTTATGTATCTACACCCTTATTTTCTTTTTTAACCTGAAATAGCATACTCTCAATTTAAAGTCTAAATAATTAAGGACTGCAAACAAGAAACCTCAAGATCAATGTTTCATCATAGAACCACATAAAAAGAACAAAAAGAACAGAAAGAAAGAAAATCCCATTGCATCTCTCTATGAAAAATAAAGACAGGATCTACAATGAAGATTACATTATAGAAGAGGACCTCAGGTTCATTTTTGTAGTAAATCTACTGGTTTCAGTCAAAACATTGCACATAGGATGGATTTAGGAAAAAAACCTCCAAAACTAACTTTGAAACAATGCTGCTTTTCAAAACCACCTCTGAATTTGGGAATTAAAAGAGTTGTGTATACAAATTTCTGAGCCTAAACAATAGACTGTCTCCCTAAAGGCAACAGCTGGTGAAAGGTGAAGTCAGAGGGAAGGTCACTGTCTGGATGTTTTTAGAAAACTTGTTCTCTTAATCAAAGTCTTCTGGCATTACAATAGTTACCAAAAATACATATATATATATAGCAAGATAAAATAACTCCATCAGGGACTGTTTCCAGCTTTTGCTTGGGGCCAAGCAAGAACAGCTTTACAAAATAGCTTTGAGAAAAGAAACCTCTCCATAAAGCAGTAACAGAGAAGAATAATGGGGGAGAAATGGAAGGAGAAAAGAGGCAACTGAATTTTTCATCAATTTTTACTCCTGCTTTGTGCCCTACTCCAGTGAAAGGCTCTGCTGAAGTATTTCAAGCAAAATCAGTGCTCAAACCTGTTCTTTTTCCTCAGGTATGGTCTTGGATGTGGAACTTTGCTCAAGATCCATTTTCAGTTTGAACTGACTCCTTCTGGTTCCTTATATTCTCTAGGACAATTGAACTACAAAGTGAAGGGCTACTATTCAGTGTGGAACTGAGAAAGGTAGAAGAAGGAAAACAAGACTGCTCCAGATGGCCTACCAGAGCTGCAGACAAAATACATGGAGATGCTTATAAAATTAAATTAAGAACTGACTGCATCTACAATAACAGTAAAACAACTTTGCCTATTCCAGTACAGCAGCCTCACAACAAGAGGCTTCAATACACAAATTGCAACTCAAGAGCCAGGTGTGTGTTTATGAGCTCTGGGCCCTTGAAATATGATAAATTCACCATGGGAAATAAAGATAACTAGCTTCAGAGAAAGTTTGCTTTTATCTTCCAGCACTTATATACTAGTACCAAACATTCACTTCTCCCTCTCTCATCCTCTCACCTCCCCTGGCAATTCATCGGCCATTATGGACTATTTCAATGCTTTACCGAGTTGGGTCTTGACTCGTACGCAAATGAGTCTCTCTGCACATACAGATGCTTTGCAGGAGCACCTGCCCTAGCAAACATTTCCCAGTAATGTGCAAGTTGGTGAGGATCTTTCAGCAGATAACAAACACCAATGAAAATATTTCTCCTGTTCCCCCAGTAGAAGAAGGATGGGCTCCCACTCCATTTATGACATGAATAAAGGTTTGGGGAAAATGAAGTATCTGGTATATTTTGTTACCATGGTGACCAGCCCCTTTGGAAGGCCAAGTGATTTCAGTTTGTTGACAGAATGATTTGTAACTGAATTTCAGAAAAGTGTGCTGTTCATCATATTTTGACTGAAACAACTCTTTTTTAGCTTTGTCTTTTGCCTTGTCTTTGGATTGCAGAACAATATGGCTAAAACATGAGAAAATCTGTTGATGTTATTTACTGTTCTGAAGCCCCTGGTACTAACAAACGAAGAGGAACGCTGTTCAGCACCAAAAATGTCTTCAGTGGTTAGCATGAAATGCCTTATCACTTGGCCCCATAGGACCAAGGAGGAGACAACTTATTTTAGATGCATTGTGCATTACAGTCTGTTTGGAGTGAAAGATTCTGTATCTTAGCTTCAAATGCTTAGCCAAAATATAGACTGTACAAGTGCAGCTATGATAATCATTGGAAGCTATACGCTTGGGACATCACCCCCTACAGGAGGGAAAACAAGGAAGTGCTAAACATCATTTTTATTCAACTCAACACCATCTGACATTCACAGCTGCTTATTTAACAGAGCAACACCTGGTGCAACAGGGACAGCATGCTGCAGTTCCTCTGATCAGGTAGTATGTGCTGCAGAGAAGGGCTCCCCAGCTGGGGCAGCACCAAGCCTGGTACTCAAAGGACTTCAGGTACAGCAGGAGTTTAAACATTTGAAGGCAGCAAAAGCATTTTAAGGCAGCAAAAGCTATTACTGTTACCAAGAGAAGCCCTGCTTTCCTCTAGCCCCAAACATTCTGCCTAGTCCACAACGCTCTAAGCCTTTGTGCCAGCATGGCTGTTTGTGTGGCTGCAGGGTCCTCTGGATCCCAAGGCTGAAATAAAGTCTAAAATTAAAAGGCTCATCATGTGGCTATGGAGGCATGAAAAGAAGGGGGAGGTAAAAAGGACAGGTAGCTACAGCTTGGTTTCAGTGCCAGTGCTAAGCAAAAGCCCTCCTGCCTCCCCCAAATCTGTTTCCAGGTTTGAAGCCATAATTGGAAAATTAACGTGAGGTTTTATGGCATTTGAATGTAAAACAAAAAAAAAGTTACCAGCACTTTAGAATATTTTGTGTAATATGAATTATTTTTTCTAAGTTTTCTATTTACGCTACAGTATCATAATTCTTTTTTCTTTGGTGTTTATTAACAGGAACATTATATTAAAGCAATGCAATCATCAAGAACTCTTAAGTTTGTGAAGAGCTATTGCTGATCCCTCAAGCTGGTCATCTGTTTCTCTTTCAGATATTGCAGTCAACATTCTGGGAAGTATTACAGTGCCAAGTAAAGAAGATTCATTCTGATGCAGAATTTCATAGCAGGAGATGATACCTAAAAGCCTTAACAGGTGCTTGGCCACCACCAAACCAGCTGTACCTAAAATACCTTGTAACTGCAAAAATAAAAAGTCCCAAGCAAACTCTGTTAAGAAGCCTCTGATGCAGATTTCTGGGATTTATTATTTTAGGTGTTGATTGGTTTTGGTTGGAAGCCAGACTTCCCAGAAGACTTTACAAGGTTCAGTGAGTCTCACTGGAAAGAGACTTTTGGATCCAGAATCAAGACGAGAAAAGATGTACACCAAAGAACATTCATTAGCCCAGTGTCTGTGTAACTCACGGGAATACGGAAAGACAATGTAAATGTTTCTGTTCTGTCACTCCAAAATTAGAAGTGACTGCCTTCACTTGTTTACAGAGTATATCTTCTCTCTCAATTTTTGGAGCAAAAGGCCCACACAAACACTCATTTTGACATAAAATAGAAGTTTTCAAGATCAGACATTTTTGCAGGGCCAAGTACAGTAACAAATTGAGAGGGAGTTCAAATTATACTGGAGCAAACACTATCAAAACCACATTACTATCCAGGCAAGGGAGCACAACATATCCATCACAACTATTCCACAGATCACAAAGAACTATTCTACAGTATACAGAGGATAATGGAAGAGGATTCTCAAATCTAAAAGTAACTTTAGATCGAAAATCTGGGAATCTCCACACAACCTCATTTTCAACAAGGCTAAAATATACAAGCCATTTAGAGTGTGCCCAATTAACATTCAGAGACGCATAGCAAGGCTCCTCCTAAGAAGCCCTAAGGTTTTAGAAACCAGGCAATAGATGGGGATGAAACAGATAGATGCATGGTATTCAGAGAAGGGCACTAAAATCCATCATTTAAAATGAGGTCTGATTCCACATACTCCTGAGCACGTCAATGCTCTAGCCTCATTGCACTTGAAAGTAAACCCTCCAAAAGAGTTAATTAGAACGGTAGCTTGATATTTATCATGGAGGTGCCATTCCCCAGCATGTGAGTTGCGTTTACTCTACACTAATACTGCGCATAAATTTCATCTTTTATTGATTTATAAATACTTCACACTATGTAAAATATTGTCAGATTATAATTCTCTCTCCATAAAATGGCAAGCAAACGTCCAGCCATCTGTTTGGCTAATGAGAACAATCACCCAGGCTACTTTTCAAGCATAACGCATCCCAGTTTGAAACTGCTTTCAGTGTAAGCACCTGTTCATACATATCAATTAAAATGATAATTACTCTGTTAGTGAATATAATCAAAATAAAATAGTTACAGCTCTATTGTTTACCAATTAAGACTGCCGAGTTCACTGATAATATATTTCTGTGCTCATTTATTTTCCTTCCTGACCCATTTTAAGACCAGATCAATTTTACACTAATTCAAGGCAATGTACGTTTCAACATTTGAGAACTTACATTTATAAAACAGGAAAACCACAGAACTCCATCTGGAGGCACGTACTCTCCTGGAACGTGTCTCTCTTCATGACAGATCATGTTGGCATACCTTCCCATCAAAAAGAGAGGAGACTTCTCCCATGAAAGAGAGGGCCGCCCTTTCCAAGATGAACAAGTGAACAATGGAGCTAAACAAGAATGGGAATTCTGCTCTCTGTAGAGAGTTCTTACTACAGGGTAATCATCAGAGTTGTTTTTTTTCTTTACTAACAATTACTAGCAATTACCAATTAACTCATCATACAAATTGGATTATGATGGTTTTTATAGTAGAAGTGTTGAAACATTAAAGACAACTTAAAGACAGCCAACTCAAAATGAAGTACAAAAAGGTATATCAAAATGTCCTCTAAAAAGCAAGTAAGTATCTTTAAATTATTTTAGAATTAATACATTTTAAGTTCTAATTCTGCTCCCTGTAAGTGACAAAATCCCTTTTAAAAAAGTAGATAGTAAGACCTCAAATCAGCACATTAATCCATGTGCAGATTTTAAAAAGAGCCAAATCTCTGAATATAATTTTTTCAATGAAAAATACAATTTATGTTCCTCTTCCTAGCAAAGGAAGGGTCATGAATACAACCACAACAAGAGCATGTCAGGAAGCCACGTGTGGAGCCAACAACAGTTCTATATTGCAGAGGAAATGGAGCAACCTGGGTGTGAGGAACCCTACCCCTTTAACGCTCTCACATCTGCCAGCTGGTACTAGTTGTAAAGTTATAAATTCATGTTATATTTCAAACACAGAAGCTAGAAAGAGCTTAGAAACATCAAGAAACTGCATCTTGAAACTGAAGAAAACTATCATGAGCACAAGATTGTTGCAGGAAACTACGTAGGATTACATGTGTCTAGACAGGTCTCTCTTGAACATAAGTTTGGGTAGGATGACTTCTGGTGGGCTTTTCTGAGACTCTTACTCATTTTCCCAATAAGAAGAAAAAGAACGAGAGAAAGAAAGAGGAAGTCAAAGTTTCTGTAAAGTAGAAGGGAATAAACCCTCCCCTGTTTCCTTTTGAACAAAGGTGCAGCTTCTGCACCTAAAAAGCCTAGGACTGGACTGCTGGAGATGTGCTGGGAAAAAAGTGCAAAACCAGCTTGTGCAGTACTTGAATTCATGTCCCTCACTTACACAAGCACTTAACTTCAATACAGAAAGTATTCTCAGAAATCTCACATATTCTTTCCACAAAATGCAACACACGAGGAACTGCTGTTCGTGTGTCTGTCACTCTGCCAGTTTTGTTCAAAATGACTCTCAATGTAGAAGAAATTCTTCAAATCTGTATTGTTTACTATTTCTCAAAATCTTTCTGAAGCATGACTGCACTTAGATGTGGGCCTGTGCTTCTGTGTTGTGACCAGAGGTATGTATTTTGGAGTGTATCTCATTGGTGCAAATCCCTTGCCACTCTTCACCACAGTGAAGGCTGTTCTCTGTTTTTAAAATGGACGCGGGAGATTCACTGTGTCATTCCCAGCTCTGATAAGCACTGAGTTTCACAGACTTCTGTTTCTTGAAAAACCAAACAATTTAGCATCCAATAGTCACAACAGTCTGAAACATTCCTTCCACCAGTGCTGTATGGACGGCCCTATAAAGTCAGTGAGGATGAATACAGTGAAACCTTTTCGCAGTAAAAACATGGTCTTAATGCGTTAATGTCCCTTTAGTTATCTCCTATGTTGAAATCAAACACAGCTGCCAAATGCAACATCCTACTCCTATAGACATTTTCTAAAATGGGCTTCAGGTACTGTTGGAAATATGTTTCTTCTGTAATTGAACCTACTTCAGTGTTGATGGAGGTAATTGACATTGAGAATGTAATTGTTGTGAATATGGATTCTAACTTCTATATGACTTCAATTCATTTTAATGTATAGAAGAGAAGGGAGCTCTCCAAAACAATATACTATATATGATAATACAAATAAGGTTCTTCCTTGCTGGCATGTAACAGATTTAGCCAGTTGACATTAAGTAAGAATTGCATAAAGAAAGAAATGTAAATCCAGGTATTACCCCCATAATCGCATTGATGCATGAGCTACTGGAGTAATACTTGTGTATGTCTATGAGATTCTCATGCTGAAACTGCTTTTTCATGCACACTGGAAAGTGAAACTCATTCATTCTCTTTAATAAGCTGAGAAGCAGCTTCCATGTTTTCTTTTTCTAGTCTCAACTATCTCTTGCAACCAGTGAAACAGACCTCTGATTCTCATTCTGCCTCTTGTAAACTTCCTTCAAACACCTGTTTTTCCCCACCTTCTTTGATTCTTACCCTCATCAGTGTACAAGTCAGTACTGGAACTGAATTCAGGGAGCCTCATTCCACATAGGTTAAATGAGGTGACACATGAGGTGACTTCTCTGACAACTGTGGCTACATCAGATTTATGCTGGAACATGCATGGATCAGGAAAGTTTGCTATTCATATCCACTCTTGTCTTCGCTACTGGATGGAACCGATACATCTATCAAACAAGAAAACTATTTTCTGGTTTATGGCTATACACTTATTTTTTCCTCCAGGGAAATCCACTTCAAGTATTACGGTGCAAAAAGAACATTTGTATTTCATATACGTTGCTGTGACTAGCAACACTTTAAGAGATAACACACTTTACCCATAAGTACTTTTTCATAGTTCACTGAAATGTGGATGTCTGGTACAATAGATATTAGATATTCTTCCTCAGTTTACTCACACAATCCATCAAAAGTTGACATCAGTAAACATGACTATGTTAACCAATCACAACACTTTCCAATACAGTAGAGGTGCCTGGAAACTGACAGTGATTTTAATATCAGCTTTGACCGAGATAAATTCTGACACAACTTCCACCATATATATAATTCTCTAAAGACCCTGATAGACAGAAACCATTTTATGTGCTCAGAGCACCAAGTGCACCCTGTCATTTTGAAAGATTTGTTGGCCTTAAGTCACCCCAAGCCATCATGACAAAAAAAGCAATTGTCTAGAGTACAAGAAACCTGGAATGAAAGAAAATTGATTTTTAAAATGGATCATATGTACTTAGTGACTTCTACTTAAAGAATTGAAAATGTTCACTAGTTTGTTTCCACATAAATAATTATTCTCTGACAAAATACCCAAAGGGAATAAGCCACCTTTTTTGCAGAAAATTGTTGTGAAAAACAGAACAGGTAACAGTGGTCATACGGCAGATAGGTATGAAGAAAACATTCCCTTGCTCTAGACCTAAGAATTACACTGTCAATTTTTGAGGTAGTGAAGAAATCATAAGATTTTATTCTAAAGGCATTCATACCTAATTTAAATTCACCGAGATGCAAGAAAAATTTCAATCTGGTCTCACTGATTTTCTGTCCATTCCTCCTATTTCAACTTGCATTTTCACTTTCATGTCTGCCCATAGATTTTGTAATTGCCTTTTGATCAACCACACGAACTGTGTACTGGAAATTCCATTTTCACTGGTTCCTGGTCTTTATGTAACTAATTCATGATATTTTACTCCTGTCAAATTTCAGGTCAGCTTTCATTCAAAGGCAACATAGGTAACACCAAATTGCATTAATGACATTAATTAACTATTTCTGAAGATCAGCCAAAGAATAGCAGTCAGTGAGCATATTGAAAACTCCATCATCAACTTCAATGTACTTTGGATTTTCTCCTAGATAGCATCAGCACCATGTTGAGTTTGACGTGTCAAATATTTTTTTGTAGCCATCTGAGAAAAACATCATCATGCTAAGCATTTACACAAAAGCCTTGTTTTGCTATAAATGAAAAAATATTATATGGCAAATTCAGCTTTAATAATGAGAAGTATAAAAGAATGAGCTTTATTAACATTATTTGGGAGTTCATAATGGAACTGATAACACAGGTTCAAAAATATTTCTTTGCTTTTCCACTTGTAGACTGTGGCTGAGATGCATTGTCCTAAAACAGGCAATATGGGTAAATTCAACCGTTGGCAGTGGTGGCTAACATCAAATCATCAACAGCCTACCTACTGATATTGTTTCTACCACCTAACTAAGCATTACTAACCAGAACACATCCCTGGTATTTAAATGACCATATCTTACTTTTCTCTCTGGAGCAGTGACTCTGCTTGTTTTACCTGCAGTCTGGCTGCGAGGATACAGTGGATTACAGGAAGAGAGAGGAAGAAAAGAAGAGAGGAGAAAGGAATCAGCCTTGGTATTTTCCTCCTCTGCTTCCTCCTTCCTCAGTTATGCAGCTTTGGAACTAAAAGAACAGAAAACATTATTTGTATTCCTGCAGTCAACACTGATCCTTCCTTGTGACTTTCCAAGACCACAGTTCCCACTCCTACTGTGACAGGGAAGCAGAAGTTCCACACCGCATCGTCTCGGGGAGCCCAGGGTTCAGTGAGAATGACAGCGTAGCATTTTACAATTGCCTTAAGGCTTTTCCTCTACTCTGCTCCATCTCTCACCATTCTTTTCGGGTCTGCTTTGCTTCTCAGTGGCTCTCAGCTACAGCTTGCACTCTTCATGCAGCTAGCTTCGAAAAGTAACACATCTGGGTGCAACCTCATCCTTTTTTCTCTTCTTCCAAAGGGACTTTCCTTCTTCCCTTCCCAGTATTCACAGAAGCAGTGATGTTTGCCTTTCTGCCTGCTTTTTTCCCAGAATTACCTTTAGCTCTTTTCTGACTAGAACGTCACCATGTTTGACTTACTGTTTCTCATTTAACAGCCCACCTAGATTCAAGTGACATACATCAACAGTATAGGCTGGTGCCCACATACTCATCACTGAACACAAACAAGGTAGCTTTATACTGTTGCCTAACACCTGGATGACTAAACAAAAGTCACCTGCAGTGAAGCAGTACAGACACCCAGTTCTGGGAAACAGTGTATCACCACATGGAGTACAGAAACTAGCAGCTAGCAAGAGGAAATCCCACACGTCCCCTAGGAGAGGGATGTCATCTGCCACCCCTCACCTGCTTGCTTCCGAGAGAAGAACCTGGGCAGACCCAACTGCTCTGGCTCCTTAGGCTTGGGGTTGCTGCATAGGTCACTGCATAGACAAATTGTCATGAACAACAAATTGCTGTCTTGCTACTTTGGCTTTCCTATCATATGCCTGCTCAGTGTTTTGAGTTGGAGGTAAGGAAACCGATCCCAGATCCCGTGCTTATAACGGACAAGTACAGGGATACTCCAAAACAGATGTTTTAACTGTGCGCACACGTACCCAGTAGCAGATCCCTACCTATCCTGTGCACCACTCAGTTAGATCACGTACCAGTTACAGCAAACTATGATCAACTTTTTGCATTTCTTGCATGAATATTTTGCCCCACTTCATGAAATAACTTTTTGCTAAATAGCATCCACGCACACATTATATTAAAATATATTTTTTTTTTTTTTTACAAAAACTTAAGAAATGAAAAACTAAGAGCCACTATCAAATATCTAAAGGCTGCTCAGAAAGTATCTCCTGAAAACTTCAACAGACAAAAGCTCTTTCAACAAATCTTGTTTCAGAGAAAATGAAAATATGCTAAAGACAAAGAGCCCAGATACATCAAATACCATTTTTTTATTTTAGTTTATGAATAATAAATAAACCAATTAATTCCTCAGAAAATAAAACTCTGCTGCAACCCTTACGCATATGTTCTAGCAGTGTGTTTTATTTAATTCCACAGATGTAATTAAATGTGTCATTCATTTGTACTCCATTATGGTCTTTCAGTCAAACATAAACAGCTTTCAGACTTCATTTGCAAGAAAACTACTTTGAGCCAAGAATTTGCTAACTTCAGAGCAATAGCTTGAGAGGTCTTCACAGGCATTTAGCTGTTCTCCCATCTATTTACAAAGAAATTGAGACTAAACAGCTATACACATACACATGTGTAAGTAAGCACCAATTTATCACGGCATTAACATAGAATAAGTTGACAGATTCCTTCCCCCCACATACATTGTGATAGATGATGCCTTCCTGGCATGTTCCTCCTATTCTTGGTAGTTTATAATATACTTAATCGTGCCTCTGGTTCAGCTATGCTCAGTGGTTTCATTTCATTTGTACAGTTGGAAAATGTGTGCTGCTGGCAGTTATGTAAAGGAGTCTGCCACTGTGAATGACTGAAATGGAGAAGAGGGAAAGGGCATAAAGAAATTGTGAGGGGAAGTGGAGTACAGCATTTAATTCTTGTGTTTTAATAAACAAGTCCAGAAATCCAGCCTATCGAGGAAAGTCCCTTTCATGTTACGAGTGATGTGGTTTGACTGTGGTGGAATTCAGCTCAGCCATCATCTGCCTGAAAAAGCCCATTTATAAACGGGGTGGCGATTACAAAATGAATCCCGGGAAGCATTTTTTCAGAGAGGAGGCTATTGACAAGGCTGTACTGCGGAAAGAATGCACCGTGAACAGAATTATCTGTCACAAGATAACTCACTGCAAGGTCAAACGTTGACCTTGCACTGATGAGGCAAAAGAGGCTCTCAGGAGGCAATAGAAGAGGAGTTGTTTGAAGGTGGAATTGGGCCAGATCAGCTTCCTTTAGAAGACTGCAAGCAACTGTTGCTTTCTGAAAGGATTAGCTACCAACACAGGACAGTTAGAACCTTTTGGGGTTTTCACCCTGTTGTGCCAAAAGTCAGGATTTTCCCATCTCTCGCCTACTGCACTTTGTTCTCAAGACCTCGGGAAAGCCTACTCTGAATGTTTTCCATTATAAAAAGGCCTGTCTCCCTTCTCACTCATACCAAGCATAAATCAATTAGAACAATATAAATATGAGGCACCAGAATAACTAAGGGATCATCTGTAAGTATTCAGAACGTGCCCAAGATGAACTGGAAAAGGCTACCTCATTCCTCTTCACAGACTACTAACCAGAATTTCCAGAGTTTCCTTACTAAGATTATTTGAAGTCCTGCAACGTCACCCAAAGCAACGCATGTTCTAGACTCTCCACAGACGGACGGGTGAAAAGTTTTGTATGGTGGCCCTCCCAAAGGCCTCTGCCGCTACACAAGTACTTCGGAACCCCACATGATGCCGGAGAGTCTATGAGCCCCCCGAGATGTTCATTTCAGCTAGACTTTCAGCCTTCAGCACAAAGTAACTCAGTGAGTCACTTAGTTCTGTCCTTCACCTTCTCGAGATGAAAATCACACAGTGCCTAGAAACAAAGAAGTATATTCAAACATCTCTGTCAAGGACCACAGCTGCTACACGTCTGTGTACCTAGCTGCTATCCCATCTATAGCAGGACTAGAAAATTTTTAATCTTTTACTGGGTTCTCAGTTATAAAATTGATGATGCATTCGCATCATTAAAATCAACTTCTAAAATTACTGTCTGTGCCTTTGATTACAGCTTTCTTCCAATTGGGTAATGAAGGCAGTAATTTCTGTTTTTTAAGACAAGTTTGGATTTGTTGATTAAATATTTACTACTGCTAAAGCCCTACTTCTCCTTAAAATGTAGAAGATTTTAAGATACAAAAGATCTTCTCCTTTAATCTGTATCTATTTCTGTACTCCTCACGCAGTTTGCAGCCTTTTAATTCTCCAGTTTAACCTGATTGCACATGATAAGTGAAATGCTTAGACAAAATGTTGCATAACTATTGGCCAGGGAAAAATCCTAAAATTTAGCCTCTGAATCTGAGAAAGTAAAATGCTATCTGAAAAAGAAATTGAACAAAATTTTCCCAGGGGGGAAAAAAAAAAAAAAGAGTGAATACTATTGAAATACAAACTTGTCCAAGTAGTAAAGATTCAATTGGTTTAATTCAATTATTTCTGGGGGGGTGGGGGTGGTATTTCAATATAATTTCATTTTTTAAATGAATTTACTATGGTCTTCCTTTATATTTTCCCCTACTAAATTTAACATGGATGTCATTATACATCATAATTCCGTAATTACAAGTTTCAGTGGGGAGATGATATATAATTAGATGTAATTACTCTCATTATGTAAATGTGACACTATAAACTGAAATTTACAGAAAAACAACAAAGAAAAAAATAAAATCAGAAGAAAAAAATTTGAACAGATCCATGGGGTAATAAACTCAACAAAAAAAAAGAGAAACTGATAAACAAAACAAAAAAAAAAATCCACTAATGTAAATATCTCTTCCTACCCTTCTTTGAAATTTCATGTTATTTAGCATATGTTTTTATTTTACTTTTTAAAATGCTTGCAAGTATAGGACCAGATCAGACAACTTATCAGCCTTTAGATTAAAAGCATTTAGAATATTAATCCCTCTCCTTCCCCAAATGGAAGCCTTTTTATTAACCAGGCAGTAGAAGTCCCTGGACTTATTCATCACTGATAGCTGAAGAACCAACACATTTCTCCTTTAGCTGTTACACTTTAACCTCTTTTACTGCACTGCGGATTGTACAGCCAGACTCCAATCTTTGCTATAATCATTTAAGTTCTGGATAACTGTGGAAGCCAATGTAACTGTCTGGCTTCACACAACAGACACTGACAGCTTAAAGCTACTCCCCCTGTAACTGGCAATAATACTTCTGAGGTAAATCATAAAAATACTTCCACAAAATTAGAGGATATTAAGAGTCACTCCATTGTATTCAGATGGACTTAGGTCAGGCTCAGGCATGAGAATCTGGTCTAGAAGTCACCAGAAGGCGCTGTCTCTGCATTGCATCATTTTGTACTTTACCACTGCGATCATAAGCTTGCAAAAGAAATTTGTGTTTGCTCTTTAATTAGTCTCTTTGGCAATGACTGGAAAGCATAAACAGTTTTTGTCTCTTCTTTCACTGCTGACATTGTCAGTTATGACAGGGTGAGGTGCAGAACTGAGCAAGCAAAGGGGGGATAGATTTGTTTAAAATATGGGGTATCTATCAATTCCTAAACCTGTAGCTCTATTCTGTTCCTAACCTACTGGTCTTAAAAACTGAAAGAACTGGTTTTTAAAAGCTTAGCCACTCACGTTTTATGGGGTCTTAGCTAACTGTGAAAGTACCATTTGATTTAGTGACTGAACTTTCGCAAGGTGAGATGAAGGATTTTTTTCTGCCTGTGTCTGCAAGAGATGCCAAACACTCTCCAGCTCTCGGGAACCACAGGTGGTCAGATGCTCAGTCTTCATGCAAGTAGTTTCAGTAGCAGCAGGGGCCGCTCACTATATTCCTGCAGGTGACAGTCTTTTCTGGAGGATTCAGCCTATAATACTTTTGAATTCTCCATTGTTACCATTGGTAGGAGTTTAAGACACCTGGATATTATTATGTTCAGTATCATTTAAATAAACAAAAGCTGTATCCTATAAAAAAATTAATTATGCAAACATTTTATAACCATCCTTGGGGACTCTGAGGTAGAAGTCAAGGCCTACAAGGAAACATTTCCTTCCAAGACCAAAATGTGCAAGTTATGATTTTGTGGCAGCATGTGGGAGGCTGTTGGTAAAGTAGCAGATGCATGTTAAAAATCCAACATGGGCTTGAGGAAAACATTTGTTATTTCCCATAGAATAATTCATCATATGCTCATAGCCAGAATATCCACAGGGCTCTGCTCACCAAGGAAATGGGAGCCATTTTCATACTACAAGCCCATACTACCCACATTATACAAGGCAGAATTTGGAATGGCTGTTGTTCAAATGTATCCTGATGTCTTTGAAGACCCACAGACTTTTCATCTTTCAAGACAAACAATAAGTAATCAGACATGCCTTTTGTTCTTATTACATTACACACAAAAAAGAGCTTTACCAGCTCTCTTTATTGTTCAAGCACATTTCCCCGGGTGCTCTTTTGTACAATATATTGCTAAATTTGGGCCTCTGAAAACTGGGTATGCTAAAAAGAGCCAATGTATTTGCACCAAGGAAGAATTTACCATTCCTTTTACCCATGCACAAAGCCTGAACAAAAAAAAAAAACAAAACAAAACAAAAAAAAAGAAAAAAGCTTTATCCAGAAAAAAACAAAGTGTTAGAAGATCAAAACCTGACCACATATTCTAGAAGCCAGCTGATATTTAGGCCTGGTCTGAATTCAGATTTAACAGAAATAAGAATAGTTGACCACTTAGTCATACCCACAAAACACTTGTATGAACACTCTTAATTCAAATCAAACTGTACGTGATGATTCATGCTAAAAGCCACAACTTGCTCCAGTGTAGCCAGATACGGCTTTTAACATGCCACAAGTTTCATCAAACACATACATATTTTGAATTTTGAAAAAGGCCTGGGCAGTAAACTTTTGGCTGTTGACCAGTTAAGTGAGAATCACCAAGATCATTGTGATTCTGTTATGCTGGAGTTGAAAAGGTTGCCAAGTAAACGGTTCCCTTGTCCCTCCTACCTGCACACTTGTTTCCTGTACTTATTCTCAGTTTTATTCCTTCTTTCATGCCAGCACCCACACTTGAATCAGCCCACCCACTTTTCATCTGCCAAGCAATCATCCTTTGCTCCTTAAAACATACAGCTACTTGGCAAAGACTCCCAACACTGTTCTCCAAGGATACTCTCATCCTCCCCTCTTTGAACAGTGAGCCAGTATCATGTATGTATTTACAAATGCTGTAGTAGAAAGCTTAGAGCAGCAGCTCCAAATGGAATAAAACCGTGTCCATGCAAGAATGAATAATAAATGTGAACATGCAGTGTTGCCTTAAGAGTACTGTCATTTTTTCCACCTATATTCCTCCTCAGAGAGCCAGTTCTAGCTGGGGATTTGTCATGTACATAATATGGAGCATGAAAGACAGGAGAATAAAATTACATTTGAAAAAGGAAGGAGATATGGAAGCCAGGACAGATGGGTTGTGCACCTGATGCTGCGCTTCACGTTGGTATCTCTCTGTTGTGGAGAAGATCAATTTAGCTTGACATCAACTTCTTAGGATACATTCACTTCATCAAAAGATTTCTGAGAAGGAAGAGGAAAATCCCCAGACTTTGACTCCTCAGATTTTTTAACCAAGTTAAAAAATCCCTTTGCTCAAAAGCAAAGGGATACATTGGAAGAAGGAAAAGCAGAGAGTTAGTACCAGAGAGAAAAGAGCTCTGCAGCAGCAGGTACCTTCGCTACCGTGATTTTTGAGAAACAGGAGAACGTGAGGTCCTTATTATCTGAAGGGTGATGGGATCATTCTGCAAAGTCAAAACTCAAACTATTGGTCTCCAGTGGGACAGTAAGCAGACGATACACCAGATGCCCTTCACAAAAAGTAAAGGTGAGCATTTGCAATAAGGCCTCAATTTCAACAATCAATGACCTAAAAAAAAAAAAAAAAAATCAAAACATTACCTTTAGTATATTATTAAACTCTACGAAAACTATTCTGTATACCATTTCCCTCCAAGTTTTCTTCAAGAAAACAGGATAAAGAAACATAAACTATTTGAAAAATAGACAACAAAACACTTTTTTCCTCTTGCTATAGATCTCATTCTGAAGGAAAAAAAAAAAAAAAACATTTAAATCACGATATAAAATATAGGAAAACCTTGCCCATACAAAGGTAGTTCACATGGTGTATTGTTGTAAGAAACAGGAGGAAAAATGAACCAAGCAATACCAGATGACTGCATGCAGTCAACAGTGTGGCTCTTCCAGTGGTTTTACTAGCTTCTTCTCTGATTTTGCACCTCAACGTATCTTCTAATTTAAAGTCTCGGTGGCCAGCCGCACCTCTTTAAAGAAATATCACACATGAATAGCGCTATATAAGCAACAGTTCAGCAACAAGTCTAAAGAGTTTGATAGGTACCAGAGCAATTAATCTTGAGTTCTTGATGGTTAGGAATTCATAAGTCTCCTGTTAACAACACTGCCATACAAAATGTGCTACTTCTACTTAAAGTCACCCTCCACAGGCCATCCAGTGAACTCAACTAGCACAATCATGGACAACTCCAAATACTGAAATTACTTTATACAAGTGTTCATTCTTACAAAGAGTCATTTTTCAAGAGGCCTTGGTCTTCTGGATCTCTCAAGTTACTGAGAGACAGCTCTGCAGCTGACTTTCTGAGAAAGTCACAGAGAAAGAAACTGAGAAGATCCCACACATGCAATTATAGGTGACAATATTTCCATAAATTCTCCTGACAAATAGAGGGTATCCTTGATTAAAGCTCTGTGTCTGAAGAAGTTCCTTCAGTATGGCAAATCAGGAACTAGCTCATGGCATGTCCCATTCACTGTACAAGATACTCAGGGCTTTTCTCTCCCCCCTCACGTTGTTCAGTTTAAGTTAATGATTTTAAAGTAATTAAATTCAATAAACCATGACAGATTAAATAAAAACTAATCAAAGTAAATAAATTACTGGTTTCACACATGTCTTGTTTTGGGCAACAGAACAAAAGGAACTAGATGCTGAGAGTAAACAAAAGTGAATAAAGTAAGAGGAAAAAACCCTTTAGCGTTTGAGACACATTACAACTGACTAAGATCAACTTTTCTGTCTGTTCTGCTGCAAAATAGACTCTGTATCAGCTAATAAGACAATCTAATGAGACCTATCAGGGGACTGTTATAACAAGATTAGGAGAGGGACCAGTAGCGAGGCTGTTTCTGCACAATCGAGAAAAGGATTTGTATTTAATTAACAGCATTTATCTCAACAGTCCATTCCTAAGGAATAGTCTGATAAAGGCAACCAGTGTCTTGAACCAATTGGTTATTTAACCTCACAGATAGTTTTAAAAGAATATATCTGGGACAACCCTTTGTTGATTACTGTGAGGGTGTATTAGAACTAGCATTTGGTTGGCACTAAACTTAGTTTGATTTAGCCCCTTTGATTCTCCTCCCAGATAATCCTCACCCAGGACAAAACACATGCATCCAGCTAAAGTTAATGTGTGCATGTGTATAGCTCAAGTCATAAACACAATGGACCAAAGACTTTAGGGTTTTTCCTGAATCCGAGCCATAACGATCACAGCATGTTCATGGTTGAATGCAGAAAAGCAGCAACCCCATCTGTACAATGGGTCCAATGAGGCATAGGGATTAACTGCTAAAGCCTGAAAATAGGTGCCTGACAGTTAGTAATAAAAATAATTTTGTAGTAATAATATTAGGAGAATCTTAGGAGAAGTAAATGCCACAGAAGGATTAGTTTTAGTACTGGGATTAAATGTCACAAGTTTCTGCCTCCCAGACCTGCATTTAAATAATACTTCTAGTAATTCTTCACTATTATTTTTCTTATTGCACCCTGAGAGACACTGGCAAGTTCTTTAAAAATGACTTCACATGTAAGTACAAAATGAGAAATGTTGAAATATCTAGAGAGCAAGTACCCACACGCTTCTGAAGAGTCCCCGAACTTGAGCAATTTAAAACAAGCACCATTCTGTACAGTTGACCAATCTAAAAGTAAGAGAGACTATTGTAGTCTAAAAGTAAGAGAGGCTATTGTACTCATCTCTAGATACCAGAACAATAAAAGTATAGTGATGATAATTCTTTAATTCATATTTGTTCAGAACAATTGAACTGGCATGCTCCGATGTGAACCTCGGGCTCTTTAAGAACCAGAGCAGTCATCACCCAGGCAAAAAAATCTTGTTCCCCCTCCCACCTACCTTGGGCAAAAATAAAAAACAGCCTGCCAGTTACTCCAACGGAAAAATGCCAAATACAAAATTCTCCTGTTGCTTATCTCTGCTGGAATTTTCACGTGTATTGCCAATTCCATTGTCATCTTATTTGTTAATTTACTTAAAATCATAATTGAGCAGCTAATTGGCATATAAAGCTTTCTGATGATACTGAAGCCTCTAAGCCTGTTCACTACATAGAAAATAAAAAAACTACATAACTCTTGTTGTCTCTAACTTTCACTATTAACATTGTTCTCTCTAATTTTAGACTTTTGTAATATGGCTGACAGGCTTGGTGCAAGGCTCATGGCTATGACAGGTCTTTTTTCAGGCAAGAACTTCCTACAAGACCATTCCCTTAGTTTACTCCATGTCTCTTTCAAGGGTTCTGATTCTCTTCATAAACTGGAGTATTTCTTTCACAACTGTCACTGCAAGGGGCTGCTCAGTAGTAGCAGCATTTTGCATAATCAGTTTAATAATCAGGTTCTACTGCACTGTATGAAAACCGCAGAAAATCTCCAGATGCATAATTCAACTGTCGCACATACCTCCCTATCACACACAGACTATCAGGCTTCAGATAGTCTTAGACTAAGCAGTCAAGAAAGTTTTTTAGTAAATTATTCCTGAAAACTTTTATAAATTGAATGTAAAACTATAGAAGACCTGGTATAAGCCTTGGTTCCTTGGGCTGACAGCAATAGCTGACCGCCCAAGGCAATTGCACCTTACATCTGACCGAGCTGTACAGACAAAATTCTCCAAGTCTCATTTAGACAAAGGCATTTTCCCACTTGGAAAAGGGCCTTACTGCAAACATGAACTCAGGATTAACAACACACTTCTTATCGCCACCATTGTGCTATTCCCTCCACACCGTTTAGTAGCAGTTAAAGGAGGCTCAGCCCCTCGGCTCTGTGGCCATGGGATGCACCGGGCGCATGAGGGAGCACAAACCAGCTCCCCAGCAGGCAGTTGTTGTTTCTAGCGGTCTGCACATCATTAGCATTCTGAACAGATCCTTCCCCGGTACTTTCTAACATGCTATATTGATCAGCGGATGCTTGTACTCACTGGAGACGTGATTTCACTGCCTTTAATGAATTTAATTCTCTTAGCTCCAGCTAAGTAGCTTGACACCTTTTTATTACATAAAGCCAATCTTCTGCAGGCTTAATCTTACATAGTTTTGATCATTAACAATGTGCTGTTCCAAAGAACTTTGAGTTCATTTAGAAGGACTACCTCCACCCCATGTCAGTGAACATCGGAAATCCTACCAGATTTTTTTTCTTGTTTTCAGATTCTCCAGAGCATAAAGAAAATAGTTAGTCTTGAATAACTGAACATTTCATTTAATGGAATCCAGGCTTATGGAATATGGATTCTGGGAGTTTTAGTCTATCAAAAAAACCCACTTTCAATGCGTATCTTCTACAAGACTTGGCACTGTACTGCAGCAGACATGAAAACTATTGTAACTGAACAATTAGATGCCAGTAAAATACTGTCTGCTTTTCATTACAGCACCTAATATTGTCACAGGCAGCCCTTCCCCCTTTTTATAACAGTGTTTGTTAATTCTTCTGTAATCCAGATGCCCCTCCATTCAGAAGAAAATGGACAGTGCTGATGAAAAACTATTAGAAGCTTAGCAGAAATTAAAATTGTATGTCACTTAAATGCATCTAATAATGATTTGGTATCTGTAAAAGCTAAAATAAGCCCTGCAATAATTTATTTTTAGATGATTCCCAAAAAAAACTTTGAAAAAAAAGAGAAAGGAATAAATGTGTTAAATTTTCACAGCAAATATCATGTCAGAAAAAATAAACATGTTTTGTATATATTCAATGCTTATTTCCAGAACTGTTATATTGCATAAGGCATCCAATTCACAAATGAACAGACAGTAGTTGGCTGTCTTGGAGTTTTACTGCAATCAAAGCCAGTATGATGCACATACACGTAAAAAACAAACAACAGACATTTTCATGTTTTATTATCACTAGATGCATGAATGCATTTAGAGGCTTGACATCTGACAGTAATAAAATAAGGAGGAGAAACTCAAATAGTGTAATTCTGAGCAACCAGAACATACTGCACCTGTCACGCTTGTTAACCAGAGGAGTACAAAAACCATTTTACATGTTTCATGTACATACCACACCACTTGGATTCTTCCAACGTACTGTATTTCTTGGATGGTGACCAAACTAATCATAGAATCATAGAATCATTGAGGTTGGAAAAGACCTCTAAGATCATCGAGTCCAACCGTCAACCCAACACCCCCATGCCCACTAAACCATGTCCCTAAGCGCCTCATCTACACGTCTTTTAAATACCTCCAGGGATGGGGACTCCACCACTTCCCTGGGCAGCCTGTTCCAATGTTTCACCACTCTTTCAGTAAAGAAATTTTTCCTTACATCCAATCTAAACCTCCCCTGCCGCAACTTGAGGCCATAATCCTTCAGTTTCATGCTTTCATCATCTGAGTAAATTATGTTGTAAATCTTATCTTGCAAAATACTGTTCTACTCTTTTTCATTTATGAGGAATAGAAAGATTTTCCTATTATAATCTTGCAAGTCTCAGTGAAAGCATTTCCACCTAAGTTTGCACATCAACAGGGTTAAGAACCTTCCTAACCTGCTGTGTCAACAGACTGCAGCCAGAAGCCGGCATTTTAGATCTCCAGCTAAGTTTAGAAGAAAATCACCTGACAAAATATGTATCCTTTACTTTGCAAGAAATGCTTGTTTTCTTCAAATTCTTCAACACACTTCACCAAAGTCAGTCATTTTGACTATGTGGTAGAATTTGTGGGGTTTTACTGATGTGGCAATACACATTGTGGACCTTTCTGAAGGTAAACTAATGTCCTATAACTTACCAGAAAACATCCAAAAGAAAAAGAGAAACTCACTCAAAAGGGAACATCCACCTCCTAACGCAGGTCTGGTTAGCCAAGGCTTTACCTGAAACATTCCTCCCACTGTGGCAATAGAAGCAGAGAGACAGAGACTGTAGGATCCATAAGCGGCAGCGGTAGAAACATTTCTCACTTCCCTCTGAGAACTCCAGAGAGCATCAGGAGCATCACTAGGCTTGTGACTCATATGAACACTTTATGAGCCAAATTTGATTCTCCAAGTTTCAAAGATTTCTTCTGTTTCATGGCAGGTGATTACAGGTGCTTATAGTCAAGTTTTACAGACAGTTATGCTAGCAGTAGAAGTAGAATTACAAAAAGAAAATTAAGAACTGCTGCTCTTTAGAAAAAAATACAGACAGCGTATTAGAAGAACAGTCTGCTGAACAATTAGAAAGGTACACAAATGGAAGTGGCAGCAAAATAAAAAAGCTTGTTTATTCAATTATACATTAACTGTAAATTCCTTTATCAAAACCAAACAAAAAACTAAATGTAAATATTTTGTATTAAATATTGGAGAAGGAAAAAAGTATTTGTGGCATTGAAACTGGGCAGAAATGTTCATCTGAACTTAACAGGAATCTGGTTCTGTTACAAACTCCTCTGCACCTCTGTATTTAAAGGGACCTCCCAAAGAGAGAGAATTATATTTTCATCACTCCTTTCCAGTACAAAGTCGCAAGATATTAATTCTAATTTTAATTTCATACTATCTACCTTTAAAATTTATTCCAAGAGCATTTACCTAATTTTCTTCATGGAACTTGATAAAAGTGACCATCAGATTACTTAAAATAAAATCGGAGCACAAACATAATGAAAATACACTTATGCAATGCACAAGAACACATCACCACCAAAACAGGGAACTCCCATCTCACATCACTGACTCCTTACAACATCATCAACCATGCAGCAATTCACAGCATACAAAAAGAACATCTATTTCACAAGTTTGTTTTGCCCTGACTTTTTTTACGCACTTTTAAATGTTCATTCCAATTCAGAGGTCATACAGCATCAGCAATTTTTTTTCTAAGAGGCAAATCTATTCTCATGGATAAATACTGCACAAGCAAGAAGAGATTAGGCTTTTCACATACAAGGCCTGAATAAGTCATCAGTACATAGCGTTTACACATCTTCAATGTTTATGAGATGTAATCACCCTTCCAGGTGGAGATGACCAAAAACCTGCATTCTGAAACATGGACATGTCTCTCATTGCGGCAAGGACACCTGCTGCAGCCATCTTATTTAGTACTCTGTTGGGCAGGATATGGTTTCATAAAACGACCGGGAAAGAGATGAAAAGAAATTTGTGATCCAAGTTTCTGCAACCTTTTTTAGGCAGCCGAGGTGCAATTATAATCTTTTAAACTTAGCGAGGAAGCAATTCCCAATTTTTATTATGAAAATTCATAAAATATCATTCTGAATAGCTAGATTCACACCAGGAGAAAAGGAGTCAATTATTCTTTTTGACTAAAGTAGATGGCAGAGGCTGTAGTAATTGCTCTTTAAATAAAGTACACCATTCCCCACACAGGATTTAATCTTTTAGACTGAAAAAAGATTACAAGTCCTGGAATATCCCACGCATATTTATCGTACTACTGCTGCTGCAGAAGGAAGGGTTAGTATCTCATTTGGTCTAGACAGACAAGTCGCAAAATAGTTTTAGATTTTGTCTAGACCCTGCTGACCAGGAGAATCTGAACAGCTGACAAGTAAATATGGTTCCAGTGTACAGCTATACTTTACCAGCTCCCTCAATGGTACCCCTGATTTGTGAATATTTGTTTATTTCAGCCATTTCCCTTAATTTCAAAATGAAGGAGAGTTCTCTCCAAACTAATATTAAAATCAGTAAGAAAAAACACATGTAGATGCAACTAGTTTTCATAGTGGATACGGTTTCTTAAACAATAAAAAAAAATCTTAAATAGAAATAATTTGAATTATTCTTACTATGTCCTGTTCCTTCCTTACTTTTTTTTAATCCAACCATGCAGTAATATTTTTACTTTCCAGTTCAAATGCATGTGATTTGTGCAAGTTTCCAACACTGGAAAACAATACAGAAATAAATTTCTCAAAACATCATTGTGATTTTTGTGTTGCTCTTGCAGTCTACTGTTCCATTAATCAATGTCTACTACAGATCCAATTCAGAAAATATGAGTGCACAAGTTTATAGCGAATGCAAATCTTAAAGAAAACAAATTTACTTACATATCTAATCTACATGCAAGAAAAACATGCAAATAGAGCATTCAGGGAAGTATTTTACCACTGCACATGGTAATACAATCATGTGTTTTATGCTTCTATGAAGTAAGTTGGAAAGAACAGTAAAACTTGTTTCTTATTTATCCAATTCACTTATTTTTCTTTGTTCTCCTCTTCCAATTCAATAATCTTAGCTTTCTTAACACTGACTGACTTTGACTTACAAAGTATCTAGTGTATTTTACAATGCACTGAGACTTACAACACTTTTGTTAATAGTATAACAGTCACCAGGCAAATAGTCATCATCTGAGCTAAGCAACTAATCTGCAGTTAAAAGATTATTCAAGCAATTTCACTTCCAGCAACATCAGCTGCAAGGTGCTGAGTCACGAACCTTTATTCTCCTTTTGCCATTAATCCAGTAAGAACAGTTACTATTCTAGATTTCAAACTCTTCTGGCTAATGGTAACAGGTGAGCAACATGTTAGATCCAGCCAGGATCTTTGTTTTACAGCATCCAAAAAAACAGCCTGGTGGGAACTCAGCAAAGTATCCAGCCACATACCTCTTTTAAGCACTGGTATCGACGGGACCATCTGTGCAGGGTGACCTTTCTGCAGCCCTTCACCAGTATGAGGCGAGGGGTGAAGCACTCAAGTTGACTGAAGGGCAAAGGGGCATACCCTCCTGCTCAACATTACACCAGTGCAGGACACAGTTTGATGCTACAGTTAAGTGCTGTTGTGGTGGGTTGACCCTGGCTGGATGCCAGGCACCCACCCAGCCGCTCTATCACTCCCCTCCTCAGCTGACAGGGGAGAGAAAATATAACAAAAGGCTCGTGGGTCGAGATAAGGACGGGGGAGATCACTCACCAATTACCGTCACGGGCAAAACAGACTCGACTTGGGGAAATTAGTTTAGTTTATTACCAATCAAATCAGAGTAGGGTAGTGAGAAATAAAAACTAAATCTTAAAACACCTTCCCCCCACCCCTCCCTTCTTCCCGGGCTCAACTTCATTCCCAGTTTTCTCTACCTCCTCCCCCCTCTCCGAGCGGCGCAGGGGGACGGGGAATGGGGGTTGTGGTCAGTTCACCACACGTTGTTTCTGCCGCTCCTTCCTCCTCAGGGGGAGGACTCCTCACACTCTTCCCCTGCTCCAGCGTGGGTCCCTCCCACGGGAGACAGTTCCCCATGAACTTCTCCAACGTGAGTCCGTCCCACGGGCTACAGCTCTTCACAAACTGCTCCAGCGTGGGTCCCCCGCGGGGTCACAAGTCCTGCCAGCAAACCTGCTCCAGCGTGGGCTCCTCTCTCCACGGGGCCACAGGTCCCGTCAGCAGCCTGCTCCAGCGTGGGCTTCCCACGGGGTCACAGCCTCCTTCGGGCATCCACCTGCTCTGGCGTGGGGTCCTCCACGGGCTGCAGGTGGATATCTGCTCCACCGTGGACCTCCATGGGCTGCAGGGGGACAGCCTGCCTCACCATAGTCTTCATCACGGGCTGCAGGGGAATCTCTGCTCCGGCGCCTGGAGCACCTCCTCCCTCCCCCTCCTTCTTCACTGCCCTTGGTGTCTGCAGAGTTGTTTCTCTCACACATCCTCACTCCTCTCTCTGGCTGCAGTTGCTGTTGCACAGCAACTTTTTCCCCTTCTTAAATACATTATCCCAGAAGTGCTACCACCGTCGCTGATGGGCTCAGCCTTGGCCAGTGGTGGGTCCGTCTTGGAGCCAGCTGGCATTGACTCTATCGGACATGGGGGAAGCTTCTAGCAGCCTCTCACAGAAGCCACCCCTGTAAGCCCCCCGCTACCAAAACCTTGCCACGCAAACCGAATACAGCTGTGGATGTAAGATATAAACAGCGCACAAACTGTACGCCAGCTACGACATGACTAATGTTCAGTTTCATCCAACTTTACCAGGATTCTCCTTTCTCCTGAAAAAACAGCATTTACTGTCCTATATGTGCCCATGTTATACTGAACAAACCAAGAAACCAGCAATACGTATTTACATAAAAACAGAATCCAAAGCAGAAGGTAGTAACAGACTCTGGGAATGCAGAATTGCCTACTATCTTAGTGTTTAAAATTTGCAACAGCAGAAAGAAACTCAGAGAGTGACTAATTAATCCCGCAAGTTGCCCTACGGTATAACCAGCCTCTAGCAGAAGGGAATCACTGAAGTGGTCTTTGCATGTGTAGGAGCACATGCTGTGTTACTGAGCCGCTGCAAATGAAGCTTTGTTAAATGACATGACTACGGGGGAAAGACATAAGGGGTTAATTATAGTCAAGTGCACATGAAATATTTTGCTCTCCAGGATTTTAACCTGAAACTAATAGTGCAAGTAAAACTGTCACCCTCCCATTAATGGCATACTACAATATCATTTATATTAGTTTTCCCTTAGGTATAATAAGCTTTGTACTATATGGGGGCTGTTAACAAGGGAATTCAGTAGAACTTGGAGGCTTACAGTTGCTCTTTTATAAAGGTAATCACAGTAGAGCTACAGTCATAAAGCCTTACATTACATTCATGTGAGATCTTCCAGTGCGCTTACTCCTGTGAACGGTATAAAAGAACAAAGGTTAAATATGCTCCAGATATTGCATTCTGAAAAGTGATTTGGACATACCTAAACAGTGTCAGACAAAACGGTTTGGCCTATGACAAGCCTAAAAAGAGTAAAACAACAGACCTCCAAGAGTCAGAACAGTGCCAACAACTCTCACTCTTGGTCCTTATCTGGCTGCATCCTTCAGTTGTGACACAGGCTTTTCAACAATGCAAATAATTCAAGGAAGATGTCAAGTATTTCACACAAAGATTGCAAAATGGGAAAGATCCCAGGATTTTGGTTCCCATTTTAAAAATCACTACACCCATATAATTCTGGAGAAAAGAAAAAATCTTTGAATACCACTTACCTTCAACAAGAACATGTAAAGTCTGAACACAGCACAAATGGTTCCAGTGTGGCGGAAACACTGTTTGCAAAATGACACCTTTAGACTCACACATACTCACAACAACACTAAACATAAGAGTATTGTTTCAGCGGTCTTATAACATATAAGCAACGCTAAACCTAATAGTAGACAGCAAGTTATTAATGAACTTCATCACCAAATCCATATTGCATCTCCCAGTAATATCCTAGATAAGATAAAAAACTCACTTCCTAGAATAAGAAAATCTATATCAAATCAATCAGCAAAAAAAAACCCCATTACATCAACATCAATTTTAAGTGTTAGGTTACACATGGCGTTGAGGATCAGGTTAAATGTTCATTAGGACCTCTGTAGACTTTATCTGTATACCTCAAGATAATGTCAGCTACACAACATATATCAGTGAACTAGTGAGACTACAACGACTAAGTTTTCCTTCAACATTAAGAATAATAAACGTTAAAATTACAACTTTCTATCATATTTTAAAATTTGGTTAAAAGCCAGCACATATTGAATTTAATCTGTTCTCTCACTGAGACTCATCCTCCAGGTGACAAACACGGTTTCATACACCACACTGAAGCATAACCCAAACAGACATACATTATTTCTGCTTTTTTTTCTGCCACGAAGCAATTCCGCTTCCCTACAGCAATACACCTGCAAGCTGTTCTTTCAATAGGTTGTATATTTTTGCTGCCCAGTAAGACCACCATATGCCAAGTAGCTTTTTCTCCACCAATCATGGCTACAACAGAATTACAGACTGGGAACAGTTGGGATTAAATGACATCCTAGAGACATTATGTGCCACTGGAGCAAAAAATAGGTCTCTTCCACATTAGCAAACTATAGTGTATCTCCCTTCATAATAGATGCACAGAATAACGCATAGAACCAGACAAAGGCACCACACAATTACGTTTCCACGGTAGAAGAGAATTTTCACCTTTGCCTCTTTCTCCTTTTTAATGCTGACCTACAGCAGTAAAACATAGTGGCACAGGCACAAACTGAGAACCACACATCTGCATGTAGAAAACTGTCCTCTAAAACATCCTTGTAGTTGGATGACACATCCGAGATTGGGTTCACCTCTCCAGTTTCCAAGTGTCTATCAGTATTTAAAGAAATTGCAGTATCATAATGAGTACCTCATAAAATAAGATGGTAAAGATTAACACCATATAATACCCATGCCTTACAACCAAAAATGTTTAAATGTCTATCATGAGGCTGAAGAAATTTATATATTTGGAATTTCAATATCCTGCCTACTCTGAGCAACAGATGTACGATGTTTTTGTACAAAGAATTAGGACTGCAACTTTACTAAAAAAATCTTGTATAAGAACAGCGAAAAGCTCAAGGATTAATCACTAAACTACATTTTAATAGCCGTTTTATACTACTGAAGCCAAGAGTTAATTGATAATTTAAATGGCTCCAAGTGATATATATTCAAGTTTGGTCATATTCACATCTTCAATTTTATAAAAATCTACTATATTATCTAATGTAAGCATAATTCCATTCCATTAAGCAATCTGTGCTGAAAGTAATTCTGGGATTGTAAATCTAATGAGAACAAAATAGGTCTTATCCTATCTGAGCTAAAAGGTGCAGTAGAATGGTTCTGAATCTTACATGTAGAGACAGTCTGCTATTAAGACACTGCAATTTCTCTTCCTTGTAAATAATGGAAAATCGAGGCCTGAGTTTTTCTTTTTGGTTTATTTAACATCACGTAAGTATTAGGCAATGTGAATACATGAATTGAACAGATAGCTTTATATTTTCTTCACCAAATAAATGCTTTCAACTCTGATTTTTTAAATCGCAAAGAGCAACTATTCAGAAAAAAGATCAATTTTAAGTTGGCTTCACATCCACACAGACAGACAGAGAGGGTGTAGTCCCAACGAAGACCATTCACTCCTTATTGGCTTACAAAATCCAGCTGCAAGTATGGACCGACCCTGCATTTGTTACATATATAGATTGATATTAAAAGAATGACTACACCACTCTTTCAGATACCAGGGAAAAAATAAATAAAAACTCAAAGTGAGAAAGAACAAGACCGAAATTATCATAATAAAACCAAAATGTCAACACCCAGTTCTATTGCATATTGGGCTGAAATGTCATCAGTCTATCATTAAATAAAGTCTAGAAAGAGCAAGTCACATATAAATGAAGGTTGCAACCTGAGCTCTGTTGCTCACCGAAGTAATCCATTTGAAGAGAATAAAAATTTTTATCCAATTTATAAGAATACAGTATTACCTGCCTTATTTCATGACAAGGAAAAGTAGGTATTATCAGTGTTCTGCATTAGAACAAAAGATGCACTGTTTTTTAATATAACTGGAAGAAATGCACCATGAAGAGGTAACTATTCTTATATTTATTTTTGTCCCTATACAGACAGTAGAAACACAAGTTCAGCATCCTTCAAATTAAATACAGAAACATTACAAATAACTACTGTGCTGCTGCTGAGGACAGTCAACTTGCTAATGATGACCACAGTTGAGAATTTTCTAGCTACTTATATAGAAGGCTTCACATTTACTTCAACTGTCAGTAGTATCAGTATCCCAAAACACAATGAATAAGCCCATTGCCTTTATGAAGTAACATATCACTCTGTTACAGACAGCTGGTATCCTTTAATTCCTCCTGTATAGGGAGGACATATTCTGAAGGAATATAAGTGCGGTTGATTTTATTAGGACACACCACATCCCCTTCCCTCCTCTGCTTCCACTCTGGACCACCTCTAAAGATCTCAGTCAATACGTTAAAAAAATTGGCAGTTTTCCACTTCCCAGCAGGTTGCCTCTGAAAAGATCAGTCAATACACAAAATCTGCAGAGAACAAAACACCACAGAAAACAGCAAGAATTTCTAAAGGCAACCAGCAAATGCCATTAAAAAGACTGTTGTAATTCTGGAGTTCCTATTCCCTCTGGATTTCTCCAAGTTTCATTTATTTAGTCTCCTTAATAACAGCTCGAAAATTCTTCAAGCATATGGATTCTAAGCGGTATAAAAACCTGAATTAGAAATCACTGGGTTAAAAGCTTTGGAGCGCTTTACTACAGCTGGAAGGCTGCAATTCGCTCAAAGTCCAACCAACCTGCTTGTTCATTAGAAATCAACCTGAATGAGACAGTGTTTCCTTCTTATCTGCAGTAGTCTAAGATTAAATGGTAACTTCCTTCTTTATTTAAACCAATGTACCTGACAGTTTTAGACCTATATTTGTAACTCAGTTCCAGTATTACTGCATAAATTACAAGATGACCATATCAACCAGTTCTGCTCTATCCCTTACAAATTAAAATTAATTTAAAAACCACCAAAAACCTGTAAGCAACTCAAACCATCAAACTTTACAATGCATTTCCAATACATTGATGGTGATGTGGCAGTTAGAATTAAAACCAGTACAAGCACTTTAACATTGCAAAATGAATATATAAAATTGCTTTTCTCAAGAAATAAGCTGACTGTTGTGTTCTTGACAAATTAATGCCACTGCATCAGAGAAAACCACAACTAGAATTAAGAAAAAAATCAGTAATTAATAAATGTCTGTTTAAAACACATCAATGTATCAACAATGGAGTGTTTGATGAAAAGCCAACGGTCATGGAAATGCTTGTTCAGAGAAAGGATGTGAGAGGTTCATAGGGAGTGGAAGTAAAAGAGCCTAAACAGTGTTTTATCCAAAGTTCAACTACAATATAACATAAAAAAATGTATTTGGAAAATACAGTAGACAAGTAAAGAGTCACAGGCAAGTCCTTCTCTTCTGCTGAGATGCTGCGATATCCTCTTCAAGGATATCACACTCACACATTTATATCGGGGACATCAATGACTGCACAACAACAGGTATGCCTTCTGTACTAGCTTTAACATTACTTGAAGAAATTTGGAGAACAAAGATACCAGAAATAACCATTCAGAAATGGATAAAAGGAATGAATACTCTGAAATGAGAGAAAAAGAACTGCTCTTCAGCAATAACTTTAAAATATGGCTTAACTTTTAATATGGCTAATTCCTGTATGGAAAGACTGGTTGATAATAACTGGAAATAGATACAAGTTTGAGAAAATACTGACATTTCCCAACCAAAGCTACATATAAACAATAATTATGGCTAATCCATCTGGTGTACTTCTTTGAGTTGGGTCAACAAAACTGATCCTGTGATACAGTTACTGAAGAACTATAAAAAAATCACAAGTTTCTAATTCCTAAAACTGATAAAATAAAGAAGATTCAATTCTCTACCAAAACAGTTGTCCTCGAGCAGATTGATGTGTAATGGGAGCTCCCTTACAATTCATGGGAAGACAAACTTGTTCAAAGAGCAAAGGAAGAGATTCATATCACTTGTCCTGTTGCAATTCCTGTTTTGTGTTCATCGGGGCATTGTCCAATACCACATTGCTTTTCTGTCCTCACTTTGTTTGCAAAGTTTGCAACAAAGTGTACTGGATGAAAAAATACTTGGATGAAGGAAAATCCCATAACGCTACCTGCACACCATCTGTGTGCAATCCTGGAAGCTGCATACTGGCATGCAAAGGAAGAGGAGAGTGCTCTTCTTCCCAATCATAATTTTGGATACTGTTAATAGGTGTTATTTCAGTCAAGACAGATAAAAAGATCCAAGGAAACTAACATCGCTCAAACAGTTATAGAATGACCAAAGGCAGCCTCCTATCAATAAATGCAGTCAACTCTTACCAGCAGTGAAATAAAGGAGTGTTTTCGTTTCCCTTGCCCCTCCCACTGCAATTAATCTGGACTACCAGAGCTCCAGTGAAACTAATTAAGTTATTATGGAACATGGTTAATGACACTGTGGGCATGCATCAACACAGGCACCCCATTTGTAGCTTTGCCAGAAATAATGCATTTTTACAACAGATAATTTGCAGACTTGATTTCTCACAACGTGTTCCCTCCCTGAAGGGAATATTAGAATGCCAGGCTGTCTGCATGTACAGAAATATGTGAGATATTTCATTTACCTGTGATTATTTACCAGTTACAGCTTTTAGAATTATAGCTGGAGCTAGGTTTAACAAAAACAACAACAACAAAAAAACCACTACAGGACCAAAACACTGGGGAAAAAAGAACGTTTCTTTGAAGCAGAATTTTTTTTTCTTAAAGACCTAACGTTTAATGCAAGGCATATATGGCATTTTCATTCTTTCAACAATGTTTCCTTTTAATTTAGGGAATTTTTAGAGCCAAAAATTGGGATAGATTGGTTGGCAATATCTGGAGATATAAGAAAGTTGGCAAAAGGCATAGAAACTTCCCAGCCATGGCTTCACATAAACAACTGTTAGGGTTTATCCCTGAACTACATCATTTCCAAAAGCAAAAAGTCAAAATATTTTATGTGAAGACACTGCAAGAAATGTTGCAATACCTTTTTAATTCCATTTCTTTCTGCAAAAAATTTCTTGCATTTCACCCTAAATTTGTCTATTTTCTCCTTCCCCCCTAAAACTCCAGGTTTTGGCAAGTACAAAATCTACCAGGATCTAATTAAAAGTCCACATGAATAGCACAAACTGTTTTTCGATCACCATGTAGTCTGACATAACGCGGAATTTTTATGCATATCCGTATTTCTAATTATAACAATGGAAGAAAATTAAATTGAAGAGGCAAGTTCAGCACTTTGGGTCTTCTGTACACCCTACAAAAAAAAACAGTGAATGCAGAGTCATTTAAGGCCCATTATTTCCAAAAGACATAATGTCAGAAGCTGTCACACTATTTTGTCCCCGAGTCCCAAATCTTGAGCCTCTGATGGACACCCAAAGAAGGTACCCAATAGAATGGCATGGGTTAAAGGAGATGCCTATTTGATTATCCTTCTTACTACTAGTGCCATGAAGAATTTTTAAATATTATTTCAGAAATCTTAAATTTCAGTTAAATTGTAAAAAAGAGAAGGATAGAGATCACTGCCTATTAAAAGTATTTGAAAACAAACTTTCATTATGTCCATCCTATCTCTGCCTTCATCAAAAAGCATAAGAATAAATTATTTTTGCTAGAAAGAAAGACTAGACACAGAAGACACTAAAAATCTATAAAACAAAAACAAGAAAGCCATGCAAAGAAGCACGCTCAGGGAAAGTACGATATAGATCATAATCCTCCTGATGCTTACTGTGTCACACCAAACTTGCAGTTTAGCAGCAGGAATCACTTCATAGTAATGGCAACGTGGGACACATTTTTCCCTCTCAGACAGAAAACTAGGGAGAATCAAACCAGAGGAGGGGGGAACAAAGTCTCTCCCAATGACTCTAATTTCCTACAGTTCTTTTATATCTACCGGATACTATAAGCTGTTCCCTGCAGAAACCACACAAATCTTCAGAAAACTGGAAACCACAGTATAAATTTCACATACCATAATGCAGCTACTTGACAATGACTGCATGGGTCTGGACTTGTTATTTTCCAGACCTTGCAAACAACCCTCATTTAATGGCAACAAACATTGACTCCAGAGCCTCAACCAAATGGAGAACATTAGTCTGCAGATACACAATTCCTTTAAACATGCATTTTGACTAACAAAGACTCCAAATTAGCTGTCTTGAAGCTGCTGGAATACATAAAGCTGGAAACTTGTCTCACACATACAGAGAACCAAAGCCTTTGGGTTAGGTAAGTTGAACCACAGCTTACTGTAAACGTCCAAATTTCATAGTTAATTCACCAACGAGCAACTACCAAGTACATAGTTAAGAAGAGAGCATTTGTGCCTACTTTGGTCTCCTATCTAAGGAAACTCATCGTACTTAACAAAACGTGCACAAATGGAGGGAACAAAAAGTGAAACTAAAGCTTTCCTCCTTTCCCTACCAACATACACAGAAGTTTCCTTCTGTTTACTGATCATTGTGCCCAAAACTGTGCTTTCTACAGTGCATGAAATCCCCACTCTTGCTAAGAGAGAGGAATTCATCTCAGGAAGACCAAAATCCCACATCTCCCTATCCTGCTCAAGAGCCATGTTAATGAACAAACTGGAGACTGACAGATTTTGAACCTACAGGACTCTGCTGGTTTGATATTCACCACTGTACACCCCAGATAAAAACAAATAGTTGTCGTTCTTTCTGATTCAACATACTAGATTCAAGTCATCTCGATCCAGGAAAATAACTGAGCATTTCATGTTTACTTACAAAATCCATAAAGCCAGGTTAACATGAAGTACTTCCCTTACTCTTTTGGAAAATGGGGCACTGCCCTACCTTACTTCTCCAAAATAAAGTTCATTTGAAACGCCACTATTTTCCTACAGAAGGACAGATTCCAAAGTACTCACCACCTCACGCTGAATAGCATGCAGAATGGATTATTATTACATACATTTCTGAAGAGCTCATCTCTCCATTGTGTCTGCAGATAACATATGCTGTTTAAAGATGAATAGAAATGAAAGGGGAATCCATGGCGCTGGTGGGAGGCAAGAGCCAATCTAGAGATTATAATGGAAGTCTTTTTGTGACTGTAGTGTTTGTTGCTGCAAACAATATAAGAATTCAGCGTTCATTTGAAGTGTATCCTTTAGAGTTCCAGCTGTGCTGATGCACAGAGGGGAAAAAAAAAAATTCTTAAAGGATGAGACGTATCAGTTCTTCCACTGTAAATAGGAAATACAGCCTAGATAGAGAGGGAGAAAATATGCATTCCAGGGTATATAAAACCTGAAAGCATGACTGCTGTAGGAAAGATGCCTGCTTTTGAGACCTAGACGGTCCGAGTCAGTTTAAATGGCTCCTGCTTTGACTTGCCGCATAACCACTTAACATACATCCAGTCTGAGAGGAACGTGGGCGAAATAGAAAGGTGTAGGGGAAGTGTTTCCACTCTGGTGAAGTCCTCAGATTTCTCCTGAAGGAAGACGACAAGGATTTTCTTCTGGCGCAAGGACCCCATGCACTTTGGCCTCCCTCACCTCTAAGCAATGTGCCGTTTTGCTTCCTTTTTCTTTTCACTTAAACTTTCTGAAAGTACTAAGGCAACAGACATCCTACATCACAAACATTTGATGACTGTGGCTGCACTGGTAGAAGGAATAGAAGAGAAGGGAGGTCCAAAAGTAAAGGCAGACAAGGAAAAGGAAAGGGACAGATAAGAAAAAAATTAATAAAGTCTGGAGTGGTAGGGAAGGAAATAGATGAGCATGAAAAAAGCACTTCCTGATGCAGAAATGCATGATGACAAGACGAAGAGGGGCCAAAGAGACATCAATACATCCAAAGAGGGAACTTGCTTGTGGTGCAGTGATTTACAGAATACAAAGCAAGTGTTCTGGAAAACTGCTGTTATCCACACATTCAGAAAAGGGAGAAAATAGAAGAGACGATGTTTGTAAAGGAAAAAACAATAACATGATGAAGAAATATATATATTTGCTTCCTAAGGCAGTAAAGTTGCAGAACATAATGAGATCTGAAAGGAGATAAACTCTCAAGGAAGCTGGAAATGCATTCTGGCAGCTATCAAAGATATGTAGCAAATGAAGATCAGTCTTAAAAGGTAAAGAGAAATGATGCAGTCTTCATTTATTTTCCTTTAGAAAATTACAGGCAGATACCAAGGGCCAAACCATGCCTTGACATAGCTCTCTGAGGACAAATGTAAAACAAAGGGACAACAGGAAGGACTGGGAAAGGTGATAGAAAAGAATTGAAAGGCTTGATGGACTTGGCCAGGGAGTTTTCATCAAATGACAGGACACTTCCACTCTCAAGACGTACAGAATAACAGACCTTTATCAATACCATGCAAATTCCTTCCATGCAAGAGCCTGCCTCCTCTAGCACTTAGTAATTTTTCCAATGAAGAAAGACTTTCTAAACATTGTAGCTGATCACAGGGAACTGAAGAAAAGCCAGGAAAAAAATAGTAAGACCAAGGATAGTTAATAGGAAAACTGAGAGTTATTTTAAGTAAAAGCAATCCGCATGCACTGAAGTCCTGCTATTTTTCATGATTAGTCAACTAATTAAGTATTATTGATTGCTCTCCATAAAACCTCAGACAAAGTTGAAAACATTCTCAAAATAAGTACCACTATGCAGCCAAGTGGTTGCAGCTTCGACAGGACCTTGCCAGTTTTCCATTTAATTTGGACACTCACAAGACGTGCTGTCAACTCCTCTTTCAGCTTCAAAGGCTGACACCAGTAGGGAAGGGACAGCTACGCTCAGAAAACTCTTGGTGCAAACCCATCGAAAGGCAATCAAAACAGCAATTTCAGAGACTCTCTCACGTAAGTGGTGCAGCCAGCCACCTCACCCCCACCATCTGAAAACACATCCCTCAGGTCAAACGCTGCAACGGCTGTTTCCTGACCTTTTAATGCAAATTTTTTCTAATGCAAATGGAGAAAAGAAAAGCACTTCAAGTTCTTGTAGTGAAGGCAAGATATCTCTGAATAAAATACTTAAGAGCGTGCTGAATATTCTTATCAGGACTTGTTAATTAATTCTCACAATGCTCCTCACAAGTAGGTAGAGCAGAAAGATTATGTTATTACAGAGCAACCATATCAGTATCTATACAGTGACAGACAATAAAATGGTCTAGAATAGCTAAAATATTTCTGTTTAAGAAAATACAGATTTACTGGAAAGTGACTGCCTTTTTTTCCTACTTCGAATAAAGACTGAGATTTTTAAACTCTGCTTGACAAGCCTGAAACTTATAACCATCCTGAACAATCAATGCATTTACGTGTACCTGTCTGCCTCTTTGAAACATCCAGGCTATAAGAAACTTTGACATTGCTAAAATGACAAAGCCTACATGTGAAACAAGTCAGTACTAGTATCACCTCGCCTTTCACTGTTCATCTAAATCCCTCCTGATAAAAGCCCTTTTAGAGTCCTTCACAGTGACACACGGCTATTATACAAAACACAAAGAAGGTTTATATCAAGCTAAAAAACTTTGTCTAACCCAAGTCCTCCTACTTTGCTGTGTGATGGGCAATAGTTTGGGTTTTTTTACTGATTTCAGTCATTAGGGGGTATATGAAGAAAAAGAAAAATCCCCTACCCTGCAAAGCTTTTCCTTTCTATGAGATCTTATGGCCCTGTGCAAGCAGCGATCTCCTGTTCTTTTCAAGTATCTTTATGGAGACTCCTGGGAA
Organism: Aptenodytes patagonicus; assembly: GCF_965638725.1. Taxonomy (NCBI): domain Eukaryota; kingdom Metazoa; phylum Chordata; class Aves; order Sphenisciformes; family Spheniscidae; genus Aptenodytes; species Aptenodytes patagonicus. The sequence goes on from NC_134953.1 coordinate 1,432,969, forward strand.
GATTTCCCCTGGATAAGAAGGCTTTGAGGGGCTATAAGTCAGAAACACACTCCTGAGCCCTTCATGTCACCAGGGATCTGGGGAAGGAGCATTACCTCTCAAGACTACTTTGAAAGGGAAATCCGCAGTGCCATCTCCAGAGCAGTTAACAGCTCTGTCTCTGAGGCCTCCCATTAGAGGTAAGAATGACAGCCTTTCTGTTTCCCATGCTTTAAAAGTGTTCCCTAATCAAACACACAGTGCAGATACACAGCAACCTCCCTAGATATTCTTACCATATTTGACACCTCCTTATTTTACTCCGAGCCTCTAGCTAACTAGTCATTTCTGAACAGGAAATGTTCAGTATCAAAAAACTCGGGCTTGCAAAGGTAAACCCAAGCACCATAGCTATTTCTGAAGCATTTGGCTGAACAAATGGTAAGAAGAAAAGTACTTTCAATGGAAATATGCCTTCTTTCTGTTGCACTAAATCATCAGGAACTGCCTTTATAGCAAGTTACAAGACATACATTGTTAAGCATCACAGCAATTCTTAATGGGATTCAGGTAGCGTTAAAGCTTGTGTAGAGTCCTTCCTCATGAAAGGAGATATTAAATGGAGGGTTCAATATTCTGTGAGAAATAAGGACACCGAGATGGTCGTTTAAGGACCTGATTGAAGAGTTCCAGTGCAAACACAAACACAAGGTTATGTGTCAGCAAGTACTGCAGGGACCTTGTGCCTCGGAAGCTGATGACTGGGTCATCTAGAGCACAAGGCCAACCTGGCAGAGGCTGGGCCTGCAGGGGAGATACCAGAGCGGTCAAGAAACTACTGTTCAATGCCCTGCAGGGGCTGCGATGAGCCTGTCCTAACTGCAAGGATTTCATGAAGAAATTCCTATGAAGGATGGTTTTTGCCTAAAACAAGACATATCTTTTAGGAAACTCTTGCTGAAAAAAAGAAAATTGTATGAAAACAACAGGTTTAAATCTCATAAAAGACAGCAGAAAATAAAGACTAGTGCTAAGAAAAGTGATTCTATCATAACAAAATAACATCCTTCTTTGTGTATTGCTTACGGCAGCTGGGAATGCAGAAGGCAGCTCCCAGAAAGAAAAGGAAGTGTTCCTTAATACGTACATAATCTACCTAATGGTGAGAAGCTATTTTTTATATATACACACACACACATATACATATATATGAATTTCACAGAAGTGGGAGAAATACAGGCCAATTGACTGGTTCAAGTTCCAGCTTTCAGGACTTTCCTTGCCTCAGTTGGTACCTTTCTTGCTGAAGTTAAAAGGAAATTTTGCCCACATACACAGACTTCAGCAACGATTCTCGAGAAAGAGGCCAGACGATCAGTCATGAGCAACCCAAAATATCCTGCTCCCTCATTAGACAAAAAAAGTCCCAAGGACAGCTCGTTAGGTACCTTTTGTGACTGGCCCACAGAGTCAGACCAGAGACCTCTGAAGACTGCCTGTCTGCAAGCCTCAGCAGCCCCTGGCCGGCTGCCCAGGCAGCAGACCCAGCCGCACCACTCTTCTCCTGCCTCCTTCCCATGAGGAGTGCCTGCACAGAAGCAGAGACACCAGCCAGGTGCAAGGCAGTTCTGCAGTGGTGGGACAGCACCAGGTGTGCCTCATCGAGCCCTGGACCCAGCAACCTTTGTCTATAGGGAAGGCAAAGCCCACTAAAGCTTTTAGGTAAAAGTCACATATCTTCCATTTGTTTTTAAGTCAAGTCTTCTAAAATACAGTGATGCTTTGTTGTCAGATATCCAGTTACACTAAAAGAATAAACAGTACCCTGGACATTATTTTAGTTAGGGGTTTCTCCCAAATATTTTCAATATATGAAACAAAGGGAACTACAGAGGGTAAAAAAAGGCAGTGTTCTCTCTGTGGACTGCCACTGTCCCAAGCTAGATTAGCTACTCAGTTTTCAGACCAAAAATATTCCTTACCACAAGAGGAATCTGCACTGACAGCAAGGGTTTCCTTGGATTTTATTTGGGAGAGTGGGTAGAGGTAACAGAAAACATCACTGTCACCAAAAAGTACACATTCTGAGGCAGGAATATTTTGTTTTTAATAAGGAGTCTGTAACAGAAAAACTGCATTCTATTCAGCTTTCAAAAAACCAAAGATGAACTAAAGGATTTTTTCAACTGCTGTTTCAAATCTCATGGAATGAATTTTTAAAAAAACAGTTAGGAGTTTAATTTTGTTTGCATTTTCTGCTTTACATTTTCTCAGAAGGATGATAAAGGAGCAAAGATGCCTACATGCCTTTTTAAAGAACCGTTCTCATATTTTGCTGCCGAAAGTGCTTAAAAACTAATGACGGATCGCTAATCCACTACAGAATACATTCTGTGCTACATGTAGCCATTTTTGTGTATTAAAAAATTATAGGCTCAGAACTCTTATCTTCTGTATGTTTTGTACTATCCAGTAACAGCAGCTACAGCTCTGCCATGTCTCTTGCCATATCTGTTTCTAGATTCGCTTTCTGAAGCTACAGTAAATTCGTAAATGCAGTGTGGCATTCTGGAGTAAGGAGACCCTTTCCCTTGTTTCAGGCTATTCCTAAGAAGAGATACCAAGCTCCATTTGCATGACTGGCACTAGGGCCTGGAAGACCCTTGTAGGCAATTTTCTGTTTTCGTTCTCCCATCATCCATACTTGGCTAGCTCTTGCTCACTTCTGTGTCATAGTCAGCTATGAGCTTAGAAAAACGTCTGATTCTGATTGTAAATCTGCAAACAGAGCAGATCCTTGAAAGAGCTAGATACTGTCAAACCCAAATCAAGACTCTGAGAACTCTGAACTCCACAGATCAGACCATTTAAAGCCTCTTTTTAGGAATTATTTGCCAATCACTAGTAAAACAGGCAATGAATTTTTAAAGCTATGTTTTCTATGACTTTTACAGTCACACTCAATACCTACTTCAGTTACCATAACAAGTTTTGCACCAGATGCTTTTGGGTTTAGTGAAGACAGTCAAGCACATTTATTGCCTATTTCTTCTAGAGGCGACCGAATAATTTTCAACAAAGAACTTCCTCCAGCATAGTCTTCATTTTTGTGCCTATATTTAATAGCACATATCAGACTGCAGTTCTTTCTCTTAGAAATGAACCGCTTCAAGTCTTTACAGATCAGTCAAGTCTGCTGCAACTCACGACTTAGCTGGAAACAGTCACTCCAGTGACACAGTCCTGATTGTCTTTCTCTAGCCAGCTGAGCGTGCCATCACCTGTGAGATGATCGCCTGTGTCTGAGCTAAAGGGGTGTAACTTTGAGAACACTCAGTATTCCTTCAACTTTGTTCATGGTGCAGCTCTGTCTTTGAAATTATTTTCCCATTAGCTGTACCTTTCGGAAATATGGACTCAGTTCCCACACAGGCAAAGCAGACAATGTATCATATGGACTGTTAAGTAGAGACAGCTCACATCATCTCAGCAGTTTAGGCAGAACTGAATTTTGATGCCACAAGGATAAGAGGTTGTTTCTGGCCAAGTCCAGGCTGCTTCTGCCACAGGAAAGAAATATGAAGGGACAAACCACAGGTGAAGTCCCAGTGGTGCACTCAGGTGAGCAGATCCTATTATTACTGATATCAGTTGGGAAGCAATGGAAAATATGAGGAGTGGTGCCTGCCTCCAGCAATACTACCTTTCCCAAATCCCAACCCTTCTCACGGGGCAGCAGCAATGCTGGCAAGCCTCAGAGAGCCGCCAAATTCATCACTAGAACTAAAGCTGATGCTGCACTTACAGTCACTTGCCCCAGAGCTGCCTGCTTTGCATGTGCCTTGAGCCATCCTGCCTTTAAGCCCATACATGTGAGAAGTTCCTCCCACGTGCAGGATCTGCCTGTGGAAGGATCAAGTATCCTATTTCAGAAATACCTGCAAAAGATTTCAAGTGACTGCAATAAGCATAAGCAATATACCAATTTAACTACTTTGTTGTGTAAGATGCCCACTCACTGAGGCTGAAGAGCCAAGCTAACTTGGAAGGAAAGAAGAGAAGAAATGCATCCCAAAGCAGGTTCTTATGTGTATGCAAAGCTCTACCACACATGGCAGGGTAGAGGAGGTAAAGCTTGCATCCTGTACCTATAGGTATCCCTAGGACTGGATCTGGTTCACGTTCACAGTACTTACACTGAATTGCTCACAGGTCAGGTCTAAATGCATGTGGGCCTGGAAGGCTTTTCTATGCACAAATTCTCAGCTTGCTTGTAAAAAATAACTGTGATTTTGCACTATTTAAAATCAAAGAGTTGCCATGGGGTTACGTGTGGTCTAGAACCTCAGCTGTAATGTGTCTGAGGATCAAGCCAGGCAAAAGTTCACATGGTTATTCATGGCTATAAGGTTATGCTTTCAGATCTCTATGAACAGAAAGAAAGCAGGTTATGGTCCTCATACTAAGCTTCTATGAATTGAACAAGGCTACAGAAGCATTTAATAAATATAATAAATTTGAGCAGCAAAACACTACCGCATACAGTGATTTCTTGGAGAGATTTATTCATATTTCTGAAAAAAACTTAAGTTCCTCAAAATCCTCACAGAAATAATCCTTTCTATTTTTTACTTTAAGTAAATGGCCTGAGTTTTTACTAAATCATCAAACAGCTACGGTGTGCTATTAATGGCAACAACCATAATCAACTTCAAAAGTTCACATGCAATATACAGAAGGAAGAACTTCCAAGGAATTTGCTGCAATCAGTTCAAATGAGGCAGATGGGTAGGAATATGCAGCTCCTATGACTCAGTGAGTTAGTGCCAATATAGACTACGATATTAGAAGTACTCAGCGACATTGTTGTACAAGAGAGGTCCCATCGTAGCACGCTGCATTAACAGCAGCAAAACCCTTGAGAATTTTCCAGGCCTTGTCAGCCCAGACTGCTTTGATGAATGCTATAAACAGAAGAAGATAAAATAATCACTCACTAGTTTACAAGCACTGAAGTACAGCTATCAAAGGTTTCTAGGCTGCATTATGACAGTGGCACAGACATGCTTGGCAAACAGGCCAATATCTGAGCTTATGGTTGTCAGACATCCCAAATTCCCATGTTCATTTTATATCTCTGAGGCTTATACCTCCAAAGACCTAGGGTGCTCCTCCTTCACATTGTATTTCCCTACAGAAAACAACTGAGACTAGCAAATTCAAGGGGTCGTTCATCTGCTTGTCAGCACTTAGATAATGGTTTGTCATTCAAGAACGTCAGTCAATTTTTCTAGTCTTTGTAGTTGGTTAATGGTAAGACAAACACTCAGTACTTAAAATAAAGATTTAACAGACCATTTTAAGGAAAATAAACAGCACGAGGTTAATGACAGTGAGCATACTTATACTCTGTGTCTGGGGGACAAAGCTGGAAGGATCATCTGGGTCACTGACTCCAATTCTCTGCAATCACAGGAAAATACAATAAAGGGGTCAAGAACACATCAGTCCCGTGAACATCAAGGATTATTTCCTAAATCTTATACCACTGGTTTCAACCTCTGGTTCACAGACCAATCTAGGCAATAAAAAAAAAGTTTAAAAAATCAAGACCGTTGTCAGCAGATTTAAATTATCACCCCTCTCAGGATCTTTTCCAGAGGTATAGAAATTGAAAAAGTTTGAAAACAACTGGCCTACAGCCATCCCAAAGTCTACAGTAAGAGGCCAAAGGCCAGAACTACAATGTGACTCAAGAGGAGAGCAGAGGAAATTCAGGCCATCATGCTGGCCCCAACAATATCAAGAAATGTGTTGTCAAATATTTCAGACAATCATAAGAAATGGATCACAACCCACACAACACAGAGAGTAAAAATGAAGTAAGTAGCAGGTCCCCACTTATCTCACCAGGGAGAAAAATTCCTTCACAAGTCCAAATCTAGTTTAACCCATTTCTGGTTTAAGGAAGCGCAGTTTAGCAATAACAGAATTAACCTATAGGTGTACCAGCCTAATATACCAAATATTCCATTGCTTCCTTCAGCCAGTCTGGTACTTTGGGTGATCAAAGAGTGGGAGAGGAGAGAAGAGAAGGGAGGGAAGGAAATAAGGGATGAAGCAAAAAACTACCATGCACCTTAAGCTACGTTTCAAGAGCTAGATCCCTTCTTGGGCCCTACAGACAGGTCAGAAGGAGGCATGAAGTACATGATTACACTACATGAGCACTGGGAAGAGGAACTCCAATCCCAAGGATGCCTACAGAGGGCATGAACATAATTTTTTATCTTCCTTACCATGCTATACAGATCAGACCTTGGCAATCACATGAGAAACTGCATTGGGAGTCCCATTTCTCTTCACCTAGTAATTCTCATTCGCCAGCAACCAGAGTTAGAGGCAAACTTCCACAATTTAAAACTTAATCCAGGACCAGCATCCAGAAAATCAATTGACCTTTCTCTGTATCAAGATAACTAATACTCTCAACAAGTTTACTTCCTATGTTAGTATTTTTCTATAGAAAAAGAGATAAAATGAGTTTCCTATAAAATCTCATAAAAAAGAGAATATAATTATGGGGAGAATGGAATAATCCTTTTTTAAGCTAATATATCCATCTTGAGACAACCTTCAATATACTTCAGAACATTTCAAGCAATTTTATCAGCATTTAGGAAGGAAAAAGAACGCCTTGAGGCCAGCCCTGTCAGCAAGTATTTCCCATCTTCAGCTTAATTCTCAGTATTATTCCAGATGAATGCATTGCAGGTACACTTTTTTAAAGCACTGTGAACACTCTATTACATTGATGGCCACCCTTTTCCCATGTGAGCCATTATTTGCAAATATGGATACCCTGGAAAAAAAAGGCAACTGGTAATCTTTTGGAAAGAACACAGGCGCACTTCATACTAACAACCTCTCATTAAGAAACTCAACAGACTTCTTTAAATGAGATTTATGAGACCAAGACGAAAGTACATCTGCATTTTTCTGTCTCTATGGTTTCCTGAAGATAATGATTTTGTCATATCTGTTAGAAGACTTTCTGGCCAAAAACTAAAATAATTTGATGTAGTTTTTTTTTTAAACATCAATATAACATCACCAGAAATATTAAAAAAAATAAAAGAGTTGCGAAGTTCACATATATACAGACCTTTTTTCAGGAGCAATTTCATTTTCCCTCATGCATGCTTATTTGATCTTTAGACCAGCTTCTTCAGCTGGTTTGCATTTTACCAACAGTATCATAAGTTTTTCCTATCAATTCTCAAGCTATTTATTAACACTGCAATAACATGCTAAATCTTGAAGATCCCACTTAAAATTCTCAGCTTCAAAGTGCATTTTCCAAAGGCCCTAGGACCTATGACTATTTCCCAGTTAATCTGATAATCTGACAAGCTATTTGCAAATCATACATTCAAAGTAACCCTGAAGAGACGGAGATATATTTTTAAAAGACAGAATTCTCTAAATCCATATATTTATTTGTATTTCCTAAGTCCAACACACCTCACCAACAAAGTAGTTGGGAACAGATTTAAACAGCAAATTGACACAAGCCTTCATTTTGCCTTAAGGCACTTTCCAGGGGCACTGGAGCCAACAGAGCCTTTCCAGCTGTCACTATGCTGTTCTACATTCAAAGAAACTCCTCCTATTTCTTCTTTAACCTCAGAGAGAACAATCTTACCTTATTAGTTCACCAGGAAGTGAACTGAGCGCTGCAGGCTCACACCTTTTTCTGCCTACCCCTTGATCATCTTGTGACTGAGTTTAACTTGAATTTAACAAAGTGTCATGTGTATGTATGATACATATTTTTCTCTAGGGCCTTGTACAGTAGTTCTCTGGTCCACGCTGCATTTTACAGTGTACGAATTTTACAGTTAACTTACACTCCATGAACAGGTTTTGGTACAGAGGTAAACTACACCCTTGGGCAACTAGCACTGCTATTTCTGAAACATGTAAAATAAACCAAACTTTATAAGACTGTCACAAGTTACAGACTGTAAGCTTTTCTCTCCTGCAAGCCCAAAAGAACATCAACATTTTAAAGCACATTTTCTCCTTTTACAAACATGAGAGAGATCAAAAATAATTGATTTCCGTATTAATTGCCCCACATAACAGCTTATTTATTTATTTTTCTGAAAAAATAAATTTCAGAGCCAAAACATCACACACATCCCGCTCCAAGCCTTCCTCTTATAGCATCCTTTAGGAGATGTGCCACTTCCACGGACTCAACACACGCACCCATAACTTTTCAGGGCAAGGGACAAGACTCAAATTTACAAATAATCTCCCTACAGGCCAGCAACAATAAAAGACCAGTTAGCAGGATTACCAAAATCCAGTTTAGAGCCCCATTGCCACCATTAGTGCAGGACACAAACTCCCGCCTTTGATCAACAAACTTTATTTCTTGCATACCCATCAGGTGTTTTTCTGCATGTTGAGCTGCCTAAAGGACAACGTCTCTTTGAAGATAATTAGCACAAGAAAGAAAATAGAAAGGCATTAAAATTATGACCATACAGAATCTGCTTTCTAGTTCATGGACATTTTATGAAGTGTTTTTTGACCAAATCACCATTTTAGTCTGAATGCACTTAACTGCCAGCATTGCCAGAATGCCCTATAGCAAATATAACCAACCACTGTTGTAATTTCTTTTTTACAATTCCTGGTATTTTGCCATTCTTTAGAGCTACTGTGATGCTCTCGAGGAGCACCTCTGGCTTCTTGTCCATGTGTGTTCTCCATCTCCTTATGATGTTAGAGATATGCAGCTTTAAAGGTTAAAATCTAAAATAAAATAAAAAAGAGAGGAATATTACCCGTCATATCAGTGAAAGCAGGATGAGAGACTTAATTCTGTAATACAAACCCCGGGCTCACTGCAGCAGGTAACACAGAGGAAGCTGCATGAAACTTAAAGGTTTCCCCTGGTGGTCACTGAAAGGTGGTAAGTCTCCCAGAGACACACATTTCATTTCCATAATGCAGTTCCACTTCTTTTAATGTAAATGGAAAAGACAAAACCTTAGTTTTCTCATGTAGATATAGTTGCCATTTACAAACCTTAAAATATGCTCTGAAAAACGTCTGTGTACTGCTGCCAACAGATGTTGTCATCATGATGATTAAAATGCAGTGGAAATAGAATAATCCAGCAAATCACAAAAAGCATGTTCATAAAATCTATTGCACTGAGCAGTGGCAGGGAAGAGGGAAATATGGGGGGGAACACCATGCTACCAAACAAAAGAAGGCAGGTAAAAAAGACATCAGAATTCAGAGAAATAATTTACATTTACAAAACTCACTAGGAAGTAGAATGATGAATCTGCTGTCCATATAAAATGGGGCACGGCTGGAAGTGAGGGGGTGGCTCTGAAAAGGACAACAGCAGACGGGAAAGTGTATGTCTCACCAGCTAGACACCTTTGAGAAACTGGAGTTTTGGTGAAGAACCCCAGGCATAAAGATACCAGCTAGAACTATACGGTCCCTGACTTGGCGATAAGACCCTAAGAACTAACCCAATAGATAACAGAAGGAAGCCCTTCCTGAGATAAATACTAGGTTACTGCAAAAAAATCTCATGAAAGACAGCAAAATGCCTTTTGAGAACTAGGATTGCAGATTTGATTCAAAAAGAATCAGGCATCACTAGTCATTGCATTGCCCAGATGACTCTGAGTTTTAGCTGACATTATGTTTTATTTTTAAGCACCTGTGTAAAAGCAAAGAGGACACAACATGGTCACAAAAATGCAAACTGCCCTCAACCCATGACAAGGCATTAAGCCTTTAGAAACCCATTTGTGAACCAATCTTGCCACACCAGTGCCACTGCCATGGGCAGAGAAGGGAGGGAAAGATGACTCCAGCCACCTGCTTTAAGAAGGCTGGCTCTAATCACACTTGACAACAGCACTTCTGCTTGCCTGTGCGGCTGACTTTGTGAGTACTCATCCAGAGGCAAGGCAAGACCCCACTGGCTGCCGAAGCACTGTAACACATTTAATGGGTGCGCTAACTCGTGGCTGAGGATACCGCTTGTCTAGAAGCCTTGCGGCAAGACCTTCCTCCCAAGTGTCCCCTAAGAGTTACCACACACAGTCCATCAGCTCCCTTACAATTTCTTGGGGTTTTTTAAAAGAATAAAAAAGCTAGGTAGTGCTGAAATGTGAAATTACTTTTCATGTGGACTGTACAATGCTTTAATCCAAATATAGGCACTCATTTCAAGCTGTCCTGGACAAGTGACTTTCTACAAGCAAAGGTTCAGTCAACCTCAACTTCTGCTAAACCATATCTTTCCCTATCTTGTCCTGTGAGCACACTTCGGAAATGCCTTTTCTTCTCTCAGGAAGGGAAACACCTGCCACGGGCTGATTATTTGCAGACTGATCACTTGCTAACGCTGTGGCAGCCCTACCCTTCTCCAGCCTCTTTAAAAATCCAGACCCATACTGTGCAAGCATCTCGCTCAGACCAGAGGAAGCGCAAGCTTTTTCTGTTTCTGTTTGGGTCACTAAGTCCTACCTATATCAAAACCCCTGTTACTTCCACAGTAACTGAAGTACTTCAGGACAAAAGCAAACTGAAAGAAAAGAAAAGAAAAATAAAGTTTCAGTAAAAATAAACTTAAAGCAGATAATTGGGTTGTTCCCTTTTATTTTTTGTGCACTTCAACATCCTAGCCCTCTGTGTTTTGACCCTTGCAGATATCACATCCTAAGTTCCTTTTCTCTAAGCCTCTCAGATAACTGTTCTCGTTCCGAAAATATCCTCAGGTAGGATAGAAAATGGACAAAACATCAGTCCTTCAGATTAAAATGCAGCTAATATTCTACACAAGACAATGCTCAATTTATACCAGAGTTTTCCTTGGAGTTCTAAAGCATTTTTTAAACAAACGTAAAATTAAGTCAAGGGTTTGCAAACACACAGGAAAGACACTGAGAGGCTCTGTCTCCCATAAACCAACTCCTTCCACCGTCCCAACTTTTACCTTTATCCAGGAGCAGAGAGGTTAAGAAAACAAAGGGCTATGGAAATGCTGCTGTAGATCGTTACACAGTTTCTCCATTGGAAGTATTACCAAGCAGCAAATAATTGGTATTTCCTAAATATCAAGTAATGGTATAGAGTCATTTACCCACTGACAAAGACAATTCTCATTAACTTTAAAAACATTCGCTTATATGGAAAATCCTTTTACTCACTTTCTAAACAAGAACAAACCAGATTATCAATGAGATTTTGAGGATATTGAAAGTATTCCATCAGCAATGCTACTAGTTAAAATCTCAGAGACTCAGATAAGTAAGTGAAAAAGCAGAGGATTAAGTGACTGGACTGAGAAACGGGATACATAATGAGAGCTTGGACCCACTGGGAGTTTTTTGGTTTGAGCTTGTGTTTCTTAAGAGAGAAAGTAATTTCTTAGATATTATTTTGTTGAATATAGGGAAAAAAAAAATGTTTTCTTACTGTCCTTTTACTCCCTCTATAAAAGGTTGCTAAGGGAATGGTTCTCAGTAAGGTCAAGCAGTAGAAACCCCGCTGTGTGTTTTAATGCAGCCAAACACCACTTGAAATTAATGCCTCTTGGTTCTTTTTACCTTTAAGCACTGGCTGCTAGTGCTTTCCAGTATTAATTCTTACTGCATATCTGAATATGCAATATAATAGGCAAAAGGAAAAAAAAATGGACAGGCATCAAGATGTCACAACGGGGTCAAAGGAACGGAACTTCACAAAAGCAGGGCTAGTATAGACAGCTTCTTTCCGATACGACAAACATTTCAGGCTGTAAAAAGCACTCCAAACCCACAAACCTGAATGTAGTTTCAAGCACAGCAATCAGGTCTCCAAATTATAATTCAATGCAAGCTATTAGGAAAAACATAAAAGAAACCCTTTCAACATATTTCTCATTTCAGATATTTATTGCCTTAAATTTATGTAAATGAAAGAAATCTTGGCATATTAGCATATCATTATCATCTGCATTTGAAATGATTACAGATCTACATATGATATAAAATGAGGTTCTCAAAATGTTGCATGCTATTTAATGGTCTCACTCCAATTTCCTCATGGACAAGAATCCTAATGACCAGAGAGCTACGCTAAGGATGAGCATTAGCTGCCCCCTTTCCTCAGTGAAGAGTGAAATGGAAAGGATTCTCAGGGCGGCACCTAGATTTCAACTTCAGAGCTGACACATTTTTGTGTAAGGTAGTCTGCGTAACTTATATGTGCCCTGTGTGTAAAATGTTTCATTCCTTGGTCTGAAACTTGGCCTCTTTCAACAGGTTTCCAAATGGAAAGAGCCACACAGCATTTCTGTATGTAAGAAAAATCATTGCACACTTTGTATTACATCACAAAAACCTGTCAAAATGCAAAATTGAACATTTAAGCCATTTTTCAAAATCATCAACTCAAATATCTGTAAATTATGCAAAATCTCTTGCCAGAAAAGCAATAGCTGTGTGGGCCATTTCCATTCTAGCAGGGCACTTTCAGATAAACAGAGACATCTGCTAAAAAACAAAAAAAAAGTTTAATTTCATATAATTATAAAACTCGCACAGCAGTATGATTCCAACAATGCATTCTAAGTAATTTTTTTCTGAGGGGCAAATTGAAAAAAACACCTCTAAGCATGAGATGACAGAGACAAATAAAGACACAGTAGGAATTCCCCTCAGAGGGAATTTATTATGAATAAAAGTATGAAAAACATTTTGCTCTTTGCCTAAAAAATGAATAAGAGTTTGACTACGGTTCCTCTGAAATGGCAAAAAGTTAAATCCAAAGTAACTATTTCAGCCACAGTCTTAGTGTGCTATAGCCTTACAGTCAGGCACTATTGTAGTTGTATAACTAGGCTTTATTTTGTTTTCCTTCCAGTAAATAACTATGGTAAGCCACGAACAGTTTTAATAAACATGATGATATCCCCTCTGTTCAAAGCATGTGTAGTTTTAACTCCTTTCACTGTATGGCTCAGCCATAGCATGATAAATCACATCAAAATATTAAATTCATCCCATTCTGCAAGTATGAAGATGTAATTTAAAATGTAATACTTAGATAGTCAATCCTCTAATCAGCGGAAGCTGGAAGATTCTGAACACAGAAAGGCTCAAGGCGTATTCCCTGCTGGACACATTGCAGTAAGTCTAGCAATTAAATTACTTGTATGGGGTATATGGGCATGCGTGTATATGTATATGCATATATACAGATTGTATTTCACAATTTAGGATCATTTTCTTTAGCCATTAGTTTAACTAGATCAGGCCGAGGTGGTTTTTTTATACTCATTTCACATTTACAGATCCTCCTCCACAGTAATGACTGAGAAAAGCTGCCACAGACAAAGGACTCAGAAAATTATTTTCTTCAAGAAAAAAAAAAAAAAAGAAAAAAGATAAACAGAAAGAAATTCTTTAACCCTGAAACACATTAGCTAATATTTTTATGAACACTGCTTATTTCTGATCTTTTGGGATAATTTCTAGCATGCTAGTTAACGATGTAGCATATTTTCTATAATGAAAGCCTAGAATAAGAAACCCAACTGCAGCTCCTTGGTAAATGAGCAAGGTCAGCAGCAGGATCAGTGAGGAAGACCGCTAGGTACTGAAAAAGTATTGTAGCCTAACCTGCAGCTGCTCTTGCATATGAGACCCTTAAAATAGATGGGTGGCCCACACCCAACATGGAAATAAAGGTATTAGCAAGTCTGCATATTAGAAGAGAGAGAAGAAATGAGCTTAACCTGTTATGCAGATGGAGGGAGCGAAAAAAAAAAATCTTTCAGACAAAATAAAAACCTTTTAACTGCAAAGCATGAAAATAACAAGGGACTCCCTATCATCCCACAGGAAGCAGGGGCTGAGACACCTCCTGTGGCAGGCTGAGCACGTCACCTCCCCATCACCAGCCTCCGCCCAGCTGGGGTAGGACTCCCTGCTCCAAACAGGTCCCATCCACACCGTCGGTGCTTCCACAAAGAAAACGCTTTCTACCCTGGGATGCTAAGCTGTGAGCCCACAGCAGCACCTCCTTCTTCCCCTGACTGCTCACTGCCTGCTGCACTCCGATGCATGGCACTGTCTGGAGCTCCCTCCCGGACAGCTCAGCCCCAGCCTGAAATTATGGGAGGCTCCACACAAGCAGCGAATGTGGCCGGGGTGGAACTAACCTCAGCACATCCTGGAAAAAAATCCAAGCCATAGCAGGGATGACGTTTCAGAGGGACTGCCTCCCGAAAGCACAAAACGTTTTGCGCCTGCAGTTAGGCGGTGACCAGAACCCAAATGGCTGTGGCTACAAAGCAACGAATCACAAGTGGAATGAAGCAACGACACAAGCCTGTATTTGGATGTTTCCCCGCAGTCTGCAGCCTGCCTTCATCCTCAGCACCCAACGGACTCCTTCATGGGCTGTTGACTCCTTTCCTTCCTACGGAAGACATCTGCAGGTCCCTGCTTTCAGCACAACAAAAGCGCAAGAATGGGAAGAGATGGACATTTTAATTTGTTGTTTTCTTCAGCTCTGCAAAACACTCTGGTTTATAATACACTGAGCCACGCAACTATAGAGCATAAAAACACGAGCACAATGAGATGACAGTGTCACAGATGTCTTCGCTGTGGCAGTCCTTAGCAAGCCTTGGTCTGGTCTCAGAGGGCACAAGGAGGTAAAACTGTTGAGCACATTCATCCCACTGAGCAACAGCTTTTAACTGGAGCAGACCAGTAGAAAAAATGTGCGGTTGCACAGCAAGACCTCTCTGACCATGGGAGGGAACCCCTACCTCCACTCTTTCTGGTTGTTTTTTAATCTGAAAGGTCAGATTAAAACTAGAAAAAAGTCTATATAACAATATGTTCTTTCTGGAGAGCTCAGAGTTCACCTGTCAAAAACTTCCAAACAAGACCCTGTATCCTGATGAAAACAGTGTGAAATCTATGTTCAAGCAAGCCGCGGAAGAAGAGCAGATAGAGGTAGAGTCATGCGACAATGAAAGACTCAAGAGAAACCGCTGGAGAAAAATTAATTTACGCTTTATCAATATAAACCAATCCTTTGCGATTCTGGCAGGTGAGAATTTGTTATGTTTTATGTTAAAAATCTAGGTACAGCCTGTGATTTCTAGCTAGGCACCAAATTCCCCAATCCAATGCAGTCAAATCAATAAAGCTTTGCTTTTGAAAAAACTAATAATCTGTATATGCAATATTTTATGAATATTCATCTTATTTTTTGTTTGCATTTGTTATGCTTCCCTTTCCTTTCTCTCTACTCTTCCCTTCTGGTATTAAAACATCCTAACTCTAAAAACAACCACCTTCACTTCTGGGGCATGTGAAGCTATAGCTCAACAAAACAAAATGTCTTACTCCGCATTTACACAAACACGTATTTGACGTAGCTTTATACGCTGCTGGATCTGGCTTACCCAGTGGCAAGGGGAGGGTTATCACCATGACCCAGGGGTACCTTTTCACGGTTGTTGTTAGGTCTTCCCCTTCTATCTTTAATAGCCACCTAAGTTTAAATTCTCCCAACAGAGAAAACAGTCCTCTACCTGAAGCTTGAAGCCTGCATTTCGCCAAAACCAGGACGCAGCTCCTGGCCCACCTGTGGGTTTCTAGTCAGGGACACTTGCACTACCTCAAAATAGAGTCCCAGGTTTGCAAAAAGAGCTATGTGTAAAAGTCCCAAGACACATGCGCGCACACAAGCATACAGTCACTCTGCTCCTCCTTACCACTGGGCAAGGCACATATGACAAGTATAGCTCTGCTTGGGGTTTTGGCCAGCCAAATAAACGCAAGAATAGCAATGGAGCCGCTGAGTTCAGTTCTCCAGGTCTGTATTTCATCCTAGTTATCTACTCATTGATCAGCTTATACCTTCTCAAGAAATAAAACTGTCAGAAAGCAACTGTGGTAGTAACTTGAAATACATGTGCTGAGCTAAGATAGTTCAAGAACTATGCCAAGTACGTACCATTACCAAGTCCTACAGACTATGGTAAGAGATCAGATTCACTCAATGGTATACAACACAGACATCCAAAAAATCAGCAGCTCTGAGTTGTCCTGAAACCACAGCAGCATACACGGGACTGATGATAAGCCCATTTATGGAACACCATTCTTGCTCTCTGATCACATTCTGATTTTCCAAATTTGTTCTGGTTTCCAGAGCTGACAGCATTTTAACATCAACAAGCACACATACAAGGCTGCTCAAATTAGAAACAATTCATCTGAAAATGCTATGCAGAGAGAACAGCAAGTTTCAGCTCCAGGAAAGCTCCATAGACGTGCAAGCATCATCCACTGAGAAACAGGGTTTTAAAGTTTCACGGTTTCTGAGTAACTATCTCCATTGGATCCCTTCTCAAAAGAGCACTACATAAGTTAAGTATTAGCTTTCCTATGCCCCGGTTTTGGCCTATGGCTAACTATTCCCCCTCCAAAAGCAACATTTTAAAAACTTACACGTTAGTTTTGTTTGGTTTTTAGTCTAAACATGCCATCATGTTTTCAAGCCCAGCTGGGAACTTGTTTGCCACCCATATGTCATACACAAAGTCCCTTTTCAACACCAATGGCAGGCGCAAAAATCCCAATTTGAACTGAAAGCTTTCAAGTGTTTCTCGTACCTTTGAGCTTCTTTGAATCCTTGAATCACAAAAAGGTTACCACAGTACTAGCTTAAATACACACCACACACGAACAAGTGCTTATTATCTCACATCTCAATCACTTAACAGAAACTGAGCACATAGCTCTTTTGGAAGCAAGGATATAATTTAACATCATGATTGTGATTTGAGCTCACTTCCTTAAAATCATATGAAAAGAACAATGATTCCCCATGTATATTTTCTCCTGTGACAGTCAGTGAAAAAACAATTTTTCCCTCAAGTAATTGCCACATACATAAAAGCAATATTCTACAAAATGCAACAACTGCTTGCAAGCGCAAACACACAACAAAGTCCTGTTTTATGTGTACACCAGGGTCTGTTTATTCTTTACTGTTACATCCCTTGCCACTGGAATTCCTGCCACCTACTTGCCACACTTTGTTTTGACCCCATCAAACTCATCTTCTCTAACAATCTCTTTACTTAATCGGCACAACAGGATCTTCTTTCTGCAACATGTATTAAAATGAAAGATGAAGATGGCACACAATTTACACTTTGTGTTAATTACTATTCTCTGGCACCCGACACAACCGTTAACACGTGTCCACTGAGTCTTTGAAGAAAAAGGGTCTCTGAATTTTATTTACCTACTTCAGTCACCATAAACTATCACAACAGTGCCCTTCTCTCTCTAAAGCAAAGTCCCTAAAGTTTTTTCTCAAAATCTTACACCATTTCTCAGCACCTCCCAGCATTGAAAACTACTCCATTTATGAAAGGCAAGGCATCTTCTGTTTGGCCTTTAGTTCTGCAAATGCACTGCTCCTACTGAGAAAACCCTACAGTTACTACCCTTCCGTGCTTCCTACCCATGCAGAAGTTCTCCAACTGCACAGTAAATGCCAGGTCAAACACACGTTAAAACCTATCTCCCATCAGTAATTAAAGTCTTGTTATTGTGTAACAGAGCTTGTTACATGGAGGGGTGACTTTCCATAATTTTACCAGCACAGTATCATTGAAATGAAGGTCCTTGCTTGCAGCACTCTTTAAAAAGGACTTAAGGAACCATTTACAATGTCATCTCACAAGACTGTGCAAAAGACGCTTCAGATAACAACAATATTTGTGATTGGTTTGATTGCGTGAACTATTCCGGCGGTAGTATCACAATGGTCTATTTTTATTCCAGATTGGTTTTTACCATAAAAAGTTCCATTGCTATGAAACTAATGCTTGCAACATTGATTTCCATGGTGCTGCTTAGAAAGAGACTGCAGAAGAATAATGTGGATGTCAAGGCATTTTATGTAGCAGCAGCAAGATTCTGCAAGCAGTCAAGGCAGCAGATTTGCTCCAGGTTATTTTGACTACTTGATGCAATATTCTACCAAAATGAGCAGGACATCCGCACAGTGAGATACAACGAGATTTTGAATAGTCAGAATGACACCAAGTAACACTGGGCAGAGAGGCACTACTCGGTAAGAATACCCTGGCAACTTGTACATCCCATGGATCATTCTGTCAACATGTTGTATAACAGTTTCAAAAGTAGGAAATTAAATCTTAAATAAAAAAAAAGACCTGACCTGAACCAACAAAGAAAGCCAGGAAATTGAGCAAAGTCTGATACTCTTCTCTTAGCTCTCCCACCGTGGCAAGGTTTTACTCGCAGATAGGATCATTTCGCAGTCCTCCCAAAAGAAGACACATTGATATGCCTTAATGAAGTAGTGACAGAGAACAATTTCTCTTTGGAATTGTGAACATTCATCAACCGCTTCCTTAATTCTCCAGCGTAGGATCAGTTCATCAAAGAGCAATACTAATTGCAATGGACACATGAGCCCTGAAAGAGCATATTGGAAGGGATAGGAAGAAACATCTTTATTTACATATATTCAGGTAGAACAAAGATTCTGTATCAAAAAGATTAAAAACCTGACCAGAGTCTTTTCTATGACTTCAGCATGGATTTTCAACAGAAAATTTTATTTTCTTAGTAGTCTTCATAAATGCAATACTAATCTTCAAGGTTAGCAAATAAACCAATTTAAAAAAAAAAATCCTACTAGATCAAGAAGAATCCTCCAGTTGGTCATGCTTTCCTGCTTTCAACAAAACTGAGCAAAGGGACTCTGTCCACTGTCAGCTCAGATCCCAGGGCATTCAGAATAGTTTCATAAAGTTTTACTTCTAAGAGACACTGTTGAAAGCAATTGTTCAGCCAGCCAACTACTGTCACTTCCATGAATATGAATAAGCTCCAATATAGGACACTGAGCTTTTGCAAATGTAAGAAGATCCAATCGTTCAGAGTTAATCTTTGCCAATAAATCAACCCGCCATTATTTAGAGATTTTTATTTTCCTCTGGTGTCTATGTGGGTGGAGTTTTGTTTTAAAGTCCTCTTCTTCCCATTTCCGCAAAGATTTTTTTCATACCTCCTCGCTAAGCTTTCAGAGCAGCAGGAGCAATCCTATTGTTCGTGGGATCAGGCCCTTGAAAAGGTATATATTGCTGTTTCTCCTGAACGTGCATGATATTAACTAACACCTACTCTGAGGAAAAAAGATAGCAGAAGAAATTGTTCAGAGTTCATGAAAATTAACATTTGGTGTAATTTTGTAGCCATAATTTGCATGTACAAAACTTAGACATAAATACATATGGATTAATGCAAATTTTCATACAGGGAAAGATTCACTCTGTGTTCTGTAAAACTAAGGGTAAGGCTGATGATGAATCATTTTTTTAAAATATTCTAGTCTGGGTATATAAATAGCACTCTGTTTCTAGAATAATTACTACTGAAAAACACAGCTTCTGAAATAACCTAGGCCATAATTAACCTTGGCTTCATTAAATCACAAATAATATCTTTTTAAAGTCTTATTTGTAAAGGCAAGCTGATTAATTTAAACGTTTCCCTTCGCAAAAATCTAATTGAAATGGTTTACCTACGTAGCTACTTGTCAGATCTTGTAAACTCTGGGAAGGTTTTCAGCCGACGACTCGGCTGCCTTACCCTCTCCCCGGCCACCCGGGGGGGAGCTCCACGCTCACGGAGGGCCGCGCTGCCGCCGCCGGCCGCCCCAGCTCTGCTTCCCCTTGGGGGGCAGATGCGCAGGGAGAGGTGCCAGCTTGCGCCCCGCCACCGCCCGCAGCCCTTCCCGCAAGCGTCGAGTCCGCCTGCCCGGCCCCTCGGCGCCGCACGACCCCCCCCCTCCGGGCGGGACCCCCTCGTCTGCCCCGCCCCGCCGCGTCCACGCGTGGGCCCTGCCGAGGGGACGGGGGCGGCGGTGGGGCCCGGTTCCCGCCCCGCCCCCCCCCTGCAGCGGCGGAGAGAGGGAGCGCTTGCGGATCCAGGAGCGACCTGGAGCCCCCCTGCCCCGCCGGCTCTCCCGCGGCTGCCACCCCCAGCCTGGGCCGCCCTGCGCGGCGGGGATGGGCGCGGCGGGGATGGGATGGGCTCGGCGCCGCAGCCGCCGCACCGCGCCGCGCCGTCCCTCCCCTTTCGTTGTAAGACAGCGCCAACCCCCGACCGAAGAAAAGTTTCCAGCCGAGCGCCAGGACAGGTCCGGGCTGTCACCGGCGCCGAAACCTCCTCCCCGCCAACGGGCCGGGCCGGGCGCCCAGCCCACCCGCGCCGTGGGTGCCGCCCCGGGGCGCTCACCTTCCTGCACCGCATGGAAGGGGTTGTTGGCCTCTATGAGCTTGATGGAGTAAGTGATTTTCTCGCTCTGGAGGATGTCGTCATTGAGGTTCAGATCCGACACCGCCTGCTTGAACACCTCGTCGTCCTTGGCAGCATTGCCTTCGAAAATGGCACCTGCGGGGAGGAAGGCGGCAGAGGGTGAGGAGGGCTCGGCCCCGCTCCTCACCGGCTCGGCCCACCCGCTCGCCGCCCCGGAATCCCCGCTCCCCCCTGGGCCGTGCAAAGCCCGGGCCGCCTCCCACGGCGCCAGGCGGGGCAGCTCCGCAGGCACCAGGCACCTGTGGGGCCGGGACCCACGCGTGGGCGGCCGCCGCTGGCGGCGCGGCCTCGCCCCGGGCGCGGGGAAGCGCAACCCTCCTCCCGGCCGCTTCTGCTCCACCGGAGCCCTGAACCGGAGCCAGGCCGGGGTGAGGGACCGGGAAAGGGAGCGGGCTTGGGAATTAGACCAACTTTTCGCTCACTGCTTCGCCGCTCCCTGGGTTGCTGCCTTTCGGGCAGCGGTTTCATTGAGGCTGACACGCACGCAGGAACGCGAAGCCGGGGTTCGCGTCCAGTAACCTGGAAGCTTTAATCCCACAGTCCTGTTCATGCAGTTAACGTGAAAACATCTGGCGATGCGTGTTACGTAAGATCCCCTCTCACAGGAGCGCGTGTGTGCCCACACCAGGCTTACTGCCCCGCTCTGCGCGGCGGCGGCAGATCTTCAGCGCCCGCAGCAAAACAAGCAAAAAAAAAAAAAAAAACACCAAACAAAAAAACAACCACGTTATCCCCCAGCCTGGAAAAGTCCTGCTGATTCACACTGTGCGTGCCTGTGGCTGCAGCCTCCCCGCACCGCCCGTGTGAAATCACGGCTCTGCACACAGCATCTCTCCTCTCCTGCCCGCCGGACCGCTATTTCCGCGAGGAGTTAGTTAGCGAACACCTCTCGGGCTCAAGCTCCTGCTGGAGGTGACACCGTCCACCCGCAGGAGAAGCGGGGCCGAGAGGGAGAGCCGCGGAGGCTGTTGCGGCCCCCCCGCTCCGGGCACTTCCCCAAGGCGGCCCCACCGCCTCCCTGCCTCCCCGCGGGGCTGGCCCCGGTGCCCCCGGGGTCTGCCCGGCCCTGGGGAGCGCCCCTGGGCCGGAGTCCCCCGCTGCGGTCAGGGCTGACCCCGTCTCCTTAATGGCTCCGCAATGCTGTCTGCCTTGGCTGCGCCCCCAGGCTCCGGAGGCGAGCGGCGCCGACCGGAGCCTCCTCCGCCAGCCCCGGAGCCGCTGCGCGGGGCTGCCGCCCCTGCTGGGAAACTTGTTACCGGGCTGGTCCCCCTCTCCCCTTCCCCGCCCCGGGTCGACACGGGACTTTCCTCCCGTCTCGGTGGAGCCTCCCCTCGCCAGGATCGCTCCCACCCTGGCCCCCTCCTTTTTTTTTTAATCTCCCATCCTCCCCAAAAGGCTGGTGGGAATTACGGCTTTTCATTTCCCGGCCCTACTCCCGTCTCCTCCTCCATCATCCTCCACAAGTGCTTCTCTCCCCCCTCTCCGCCCCTAAACATCCTCATTTTCGTTCCTGCTGGTACCTTTCAACACCAGCCAAAAGGTGACTGCAGAGCCTCGCTTTTGCTTGCCAGGCTTCCCGCGGACATCACTGTGCCTTGCTCCCAGAAGCCATAAAAGTTCACATCAGCCTTTCCTTTGCCTCTTATTCATCCCTCTCTTCCTCCCACTGCTGATCCAGCCTTCTTGCTGCCCAGGGGTTTTAATGAGATCTTATTCAAACCACAACAGTTGCGCGCACAGACACACACACGCACAGAACCACTGCAAATCTCGCCTTTCTAACCCTTTCCCAGCCAAGTTCCACCTCCCCCGCATTCCGGCTCGGCTGACACCTGCTACGACAGGGGATGGAAACCAGGGGATTATCTCCCCGAAAGTTTTCCCTACGATCACGTTCAGATTATGCCTCTCTCCCGCTCGGGTGTTGGGGGCGGTTGTTCGTTTTCGGCGGCGAGGAGGCGGGGAGGGAAGAAAGCCATTCCACGCAAACGGGTCCGAGCACAGGCTCCCCAGCCACACGGGAGACCGCAGCGGCGGCCCCGGCGGGTCCCCCGCCCCGCAGCCCAGCCCGGCCCGGCGCACAGCCGGCATTTCGCCCCTAACTTCACAACCGGGGGGGATTCAGCTGCCTTTCTCCCCTCCCTCCTCCCGTCTGTCCGCGGAGTTGGGTTCAACCGCTGACATTACCGCGGTTAAACGAGACGCTCCCTTCATTTATTTATCTACCGCGTCCCTCTCCAACCCCCCCGCTCCCTCTCTTACCAATGTGGATGATGGAGTCCGCCCGCACCGAAACACACTGAAATATCCAGGGGAAAAGCCAGAGCATCAACACTTCCATTTCCAGCCTCTCGCACAGCACATCAGCCCGGGTTTGGAGAGGCAGACAGGGGAAAAGAAGGAAAAAGGCGCAACGGCAGGTGGAGCAAGGCAGCAGGCGCGGGGGGGAGATGCCCAGATACCCCCCCCTTAGGAAAAAATCCCCAGTTCCCCCAGCACCCCAAGGATTCTCCAAGATTGAGCAAAACGGGCGACGGGGAGAGGGGGGGGGAAAAAAAAAGCCGGGGCTAAAAAAGCACGGAGGTAGATCCCGGGTTGGCAGGCGGCGCGGCGGAGCCTCCAGCGCTCGGTGTGTGCCGGGGCGCCGGCAGACCGCGAACTGCGGAGCGGCCCCCCCCCCCGCCGCCGCCGCCGCCGCCGCCCGCCCCCCGCGCCACGTGACTGCGGAGCCTCGGCGCTCGGTGCCGCCGGGGCACGGCGCGGCGGCGGTGGCGGGGCGCGGGCGGCGGGGCGCCCGGGCAGGCGGCACGGAGGGGAGTTTGCAGCTCCGCCAGGAAGTGGGATGGCTGTGCAAGAACAGGGAAATTAATTGCTGTTAAATATGTTTAGATATATATATATATATATAAAAAATTCTGGGTATATCTAATGTATGTATATCTCCCGGGGGAAAGGGGTAGGGGGCCGATGCTCCGAGCGCAGGGAGCAGAGGAGCGGGCTCGACGGCTCGGCAGCTCCTCGGTTGCCGGGCGCAGGCTCTTCCGCGCGGCCGCAGCCCCCGCCCGGAGGGCGCCCAGCGCCGTGCGGCCTCCCGCAGCCCCCGCCCGGCCCGGCCCCGGGCGAGGCCCGGCCCGGCTCGGCTCGGCTCTGCGCGGCGGGACGCCCCCGGAGGTAAGGGCGCGGGGCTGCGCCCGCTGCCGCTCGCCCAACTTCAGCGGCCGGGGGCGGCGCGGGGGGACGCCCCTTCCTCCTTCCACACGCTCGGGCCCGGGACACGATCCGCGTTTGGCGAGCGAAAGGGAAATGTGAGATTTTTACCCCCGCGCTGGGGGCGAGAGGGTGGGGGAGAAAAGCGGTACAGTAAAATCGTTTCTCGTTTTGTTTTGTTCTAGCTTTCAATGAAATCTAATTCATAAATTGGACATGCTCAGGCTCAGAAGACTAATTCATCCCCCAAAACAAACGCATCAGTGATTGCGGACACCCAAACGTGACGAGCGTCTCAATATGCCACGGATCCAGAGAAGACAAATTCATCCAGGAGCCCGAGACGTAATTAAAACTACTGCCAAGAGGATGAGTTGAGAGCAGGATGTTACCAAGATTATTAAGTTGCTGTGGGGCTGAGGCGTGGACCGCTACAGCAGTACACAGATAATGTCAGCATTTGGGTAACAGGAGGCAGGGCGATTCCTGGAGGTCGCCGTCTTTTGAGTGCAAGCCTAGTACCAGAGCGCTGTGGCCAGATCCTGCTCCCGGGGGAGGTAACGCCAGAGCTCAGGGACTCGGCGGGAGAAGGGTCAGGCCACCGCCTGCTTAGCCTGGGGGTCTGTCCACAGCAGGCTTCAGAGGGGTGTCCCCGGGGCAAATACCTGAACAGTCCCCTGCCCCCGTTGTTACACCAGCACTGCCGTGTAAATCCAGCACACTTTCTATAACCATCACCTGTACATGCACTACTAAATTCTCCAGATACTTAGCATGGGTTGCTTGCATGAGGGATTGCTGCAATGTATTTATTTAACATAGAAAACATTTCTGCATGCAGAGCACAGCACAGCAAAAAGCGCTCAGTGCTAAGGAGTAGCAAATATAGATAAGCTTTACAGTGGCTGGGGAGGCAGAAGGGGGAGAGAACACAGTATAGATGGAGCAGAGTGAAAGGGAAGGAAGCCGAAATGGAAGTGATATGAACAAGAATCCCTGTTGATCCACATGCGTCAACAGTCTCCTATTCAGTGGCGGTTACAAGCACAGCTTTTGAATGGGGAAAAGCAGGAGCTAAATAAAACAAGGTATGCTCTTTAAAAATAAATCACCTGTTAGCTACTCTTACTTACAGTCCTTGTCTTAAACATACAATTTCACACTGATCAATGCAGAATGATATATACTATATGCTGTATTTCATGTAATAAAAACACTTAATCCAGATAATTGGCTTCTGGGACGAAGATCAATAGAAATGTTCCTTATTTGACTACGTTAGCAAGTCAAAATTAATTCTCATTTACATTTGCTTCAAATCAATACACATTTAGTGACTTACACAGGCTCTTTAAAAAGTTAAGCACCTATATTGACCACAGTCATATATATGTCAGTAACGAGTACATGTGTGGGAATTAGAGAGGGGGGAAGTGTTACCGCAGAACCAAACTCTGACTTCCATAGAGGAAAGGAGGTTAAATTTATTTGTGTTTGAAGAGTGCTTTGGCATCCTAGCCTGAAACCTGTAGAAATATGCAGCTGTTAACCCCGCAATTTATGCAGGCGTCCAAACACCAGCCAGTTACATTCCAAGCACTTGGGAGCAGGCTTGCCTCTTAAGTTTGTACAGTGAGGTCTTGACCTCAGCTGGGACGCCTCTGGCTGCTATTTTAATAATAGTAAAATAGTAATATAAAATATTAAAAATCTAAACCCAGTGAATTGGCCAAGTTACAAAATTTCCTGTGAAATCCATGAGCAAACACTCTGCATGCAGAAAAGGATCCAGTCCCAGCCAAGAGGGGGAAAAAAGGACAGGAGCCCAGAATACTGTAAAACAGACCAATTGAAACAGGCCCCAAAAAAGGGCAGAAGGCAATTTGTCACAGCCAGGGGACAGCGACAAACAAGAAAAGTGCCTAGAAGAAGTCTCAAATGCCATAAAACCCGATTTGTAACATGCAAAGTACAATGAGACCTAAACGGGTCCACCACACCAAAGAGAAGAACTGCAACTTCGGTAGCATCTCTGCAAGATGGAGAGTTGCAGCATC
Source organism: Aptenodytes patagonicus (assembly GCF_965638725.1). Lineage (NCBI taxonomy): Eukaryota > Metazoa > Chordata > Aves > Sphenisciformes > Spheniscidae > Aptenodytes > Aptenodytes patagonicus. Next base: position 1,458,689 of record NC_134953.1, read on the forward strand.
AAAACTTCATTGTCTCTGGTTTTAAACCTGATTTAAGTCAGGCTGCATTACCTTTTCTTTCCCGTTATCTGCATTATCTTTTTTTTCTCTTCCCCCTCCACTCTTATTTTTTATTTTTTTTTTTTAAACTTTGGCTTGGATTATGTTTGTCACAATATTTACGCCTCCTCTATTATTTCCCTTCTTCCAAAAAAGCTATCAATGTTGCATTTCTAAGTCCAGTATAAATGAGCGCGCTCGTTTCACTTCTGCCATTCATCATTTACAATTGGAAGAGCGGTGACATTTTGCGGTGGGTGTACAGTGTTTAGATGCAGCAGTCGGCACTAAAAGGCTAATCCATTTGCCAACATTTTGCATATTAAGAATGTTACAAGTCACCGTGATATTCCATCATCATTGTGTAGGGAACAACTCATTACACATTATTACATAAGGGACCACTGGATTTACAGTACCAATGGAAAAATGACATCCCATTAGAAATATGCAAGGTAAATACCCAACTCAAGAAACAGTCACTATTCAAAGTTCAACTCCGTGGCAACAGATGCAATTCTATGCACATCTCTATCAGCTCTATTACCTTTGCAAACCACTGTGGTGATTTTAAGGTAACCTATCATGAGCTATTGCTGTGTTTATTTCTGTTGTCAGAACAAATGTGGTATGAAACCTGTACCGAATGGGTTTTGCTACCACAAGAGAATGGCTTGAGTAAGGCTCTGAAAACAACATTGCAATTAGAAACATAGCATATCCTAGAAAGGTGAACTGAAAGGCTTGTGCAGTGCCACGCTCAGAGCCTTGCGCCCAGGGCTCTGTCCCTCTGTGCTGCCTCAACAAGAACAAGGCACGTTTTGAAAGACATCACCAGAACTACGGCTGCAGGATATGCCTGGATCGGGAAAGCCCCTCGTGTTTACTGAGCATTTAACAAAGCTGCTTCATAAGCAGGAGCTCTGCAAGATCAGAACATCAAGACTTTTACCGTATCTTAGCCTACGCTCAGAATAAATGGAGTGCTTTAAGATTCAGCGTTTCTCCTGTCTTCTCCTAACTTCCACCCATTTACTATAGCTAAGCTGAGGCTTCCCCACATAACAATTGGAACAATGTTAAGTGCTTAAAATGGTGGGAGAAGCATTGGATAGAAATTATGGTTCTTGTTTGGGAAGGGGAAGAAGAGAAACAATACTTACAGTCTGGGTAGTTTAGACAGGGGAAATAATCTTCTCCAAAGCTATCCCTAGAGTTTTCTCAAGAATCTTTATCTCTAGCAGGATGAGGAGGGTGGTGGTGATTCTCTAGTCCCCCTGACAGCACAAATCCATAATTGCCCATGCATTTACACCTAGCTAAGGTAAGAGCTAGCACCTAAAATATGTGTGTAGATATGTGTGTGTATATGTAGCAATGATTATTATTTCCTCTGAAAGTGAATGGAACTCCTTCTCTGTATCAGTTGTACAGGTGTAAAGATGCAGCAAATATCTCCAATTGTTAGCTGCTCAGTCTATGGAGTTGGAAGAATGAAAACAAAAAATAATCAAAAAGATTCTTATACACAACATGATAACACTCTCCCTCCTTCCCCAATAGCCAAGACATCTACAGTTACACACACACACACAAAGTCAAATTTCATTGCATTTTAGAACAAGAAATTTAACAGCTCTGCTTCTGTCTGGAAATAGTGATGCAAAAACTCAAACCTACTATACATTCCTAACTTTGTGGATGTTTGTTTAAAAAGTCATTTGATTGTCATTCTCCTGTGGTGACAGCCCGAGGTTTCAGTCGCTTTATTGAAGCTTCCTTTAGCTTACTGAAACCTTCTTTTCTCTTTTCATGGTTGATAGCATAGTATGATAATCTTCCAGGAGTAATGGACTAGCGTCTCTCTGCAAGAAGAGGCTGCTGAATTATAGAGTTCTTTGCGGGACCGTTGACATTCTTGATTAATTTGTTGTGTGCCTACTAACAATCTGAAACTTTGCTACAGTCAACACTTTGTTTGGATTGACATGCCTTTTAAGATGCCATAAAGAAAGCCAAGCACTACTATTTCCAGATTTTTACCCGATTTAATTCAGCAGAGTACACACAGCCTAGATTTTATTTAATTCATACTTATATTCACTTAATTCCATCAGTTCAATATCTGTTGCATCTTGATAAGATTCATATTTACTTCCCTACTCCTCTCTTCCAACTGTGCCTTTTCACGCCCTGTTTTTCTTTAACAGGCAGGTTTTTGTTTTTTGGTTTTTTTTTTACAATAGATGAGAGCCTATATAGGCTTTTCCAGTGTCCCACATTTTCATAGTTGCATAAATGCACTCTTAATGTAGTCCAAGGCAAGCTGTATCAGCATTGGTAAATTTAATCTCTATCTTGGCATTTGTATTTAATGAACACTTTGATTCAGAAGAAACTCAAAAGGAATCTGTTTATTCACAACATTTTAATACCACCAATATATATTTTATGGGGAGCTCTAACACACAGGTGGCCAAAGAATCCTTTGTCATTACCATTCAGGATGTGAGTGTAGCTAACTCATAGTTACAGGAAAAACCCTTTCTCTTTCACTGCTAAGCAAGCTCCTTGTCATTATAGCCACTGAACACTGACCGGAAAAGGCTAAGCTCTGTAAGCTTGTTTTCCTGAGCAGGGATCCCTTTTTTTTTTTTTTTAAAAAGAAAAAAAAATGGGAGCCAGGTAGGTATGGTTGCCATCTTTGTTACAGTACAGATACATAAGGATACGAGCTCCCCAAGTAAAAATGTTTATTATTCATAATTTAATAGCAACCATATCAAGATAATCTCTGAACTAACTTCACTGGCACTCATCTGAGGGGTGAAAAATTTACAGGATTCTCCACCAAACAGATAAAATCCTTTCCAGGGGAACTCCTGCTCCCAGATGTTAAAGCAGACAAGAAAGTAAAAATTATACTGCATCCATTGTCCAACTGGTTACAAGTGATTCAAAAACATCTTGCATGCCTCTTATTGATCCATCCACATTGTACATACTGTCCAGTCTCATGAGCTGTTCAATAAGCTGCCTATTACACATGACAAGACATTGCTAGGACAGCTGTCCTCTGCCATCACAGCAACCCAGAGACAGGCAAATCCGAAAAGGAAAACCAAAACAAGAAAAAACCCAGATCGCATCACTTGTGTAACCACCATAAATATATACTGACTGATCTCACACTTTCTCAGGTAGTAAGAGGCCAAGAATGACACCTATGTTGTATAGATACTTCATTGTGAATACATTTCCCAATACTCCCACTATTATAAAACTTATCAACACTTGACCGTAAGCATATATCCTTGCTTTGTTAGAATTGCTTGAAACTGCAGGGTAGGTATGTCAGCCAGAGGAAAAAGCAAGTTACTAGAAGTTATCCTGCAGTTCACTTCAGTTGGCTGAAGACTCTGGAAAAGTCATATTCTTGCTACTTCTCGCTTTACCCATCTAAATAGTAACAAAACCAGTAAAGTAGGTGCTGCTGCGTGGCGAAGCAGATAGCCAGAAAAGTCTGAACACATACATTTGAAAAGTTCTGCTGCCCAGCCAAGACACAGTAACTGATCTTGTGTTTGTTCCTACTTCACTCAAACTCCACAGAGAAGTGATGTAAGCAGAAAGATTTTGCTACAAGCCAGGAACTTCAACACTGCCCTTTGCTGCATCTCAGGCAAAGAATAGGGACCTTTTCAATTGCACTAACTCCATCCTTTGCCATCACTAAATACAGATGCAGTTTGTATGTGCAGAGTCCTTTACAAGCCTCACAATGGAAAGTACTCTAAGGGGAAAGTAATTTTACCCTTAAGAAAACCTGATCTTTCTCAACAGTTCATTCTAAACCATATCATATTTAATGACTGTCTCACAATGGGCCACTTCTCCCACCTGGTAAGGTCTCTCTTTTGACTTGCAGTGCTGTGTCATGGAGTTTTTTTTTCCAGCATGTTTTTGCAACATCTACTTTGCAGCCATTTGTACAAACAAAGGCGTATTTGCCTTTTCAGTGACTCCATTAGCATTAATGGCAGTCACACACACAGAGCAGGAGAGAATATATTCTCCCAGGGATCTGTGTTCTCTTCAGGAAAAGGTTGCCAGTCATGTAGTTCATAATGCATACTCATGTCTCCAGGAAGGGATGAAATGAAGATTTTATAACAGAAACATCAGCTTGACTCTCATTGTATGCCTGACTTCAAAATTTATCCTAGCAAAGCCTTTGCTTATTGTATTTCTGTCTCTTAGAGGAAAGAAAAGAAAAAAAAAAGAAAAAAAATCAAGCCAACCAGTATAGTAAACTGTCATGGTATTTCTTAAATTTCACACTCAAAAAAGGGGATCTTTTTTAAGGGCAGTGCAATCCAGCCATTGGAGCAGAGGGACCATGATTCCTGGGCTCCATTCCCACCACAGTCACCAATTCATTTCATGACTAATTGAGTGGACTGTTGCATGAACATTGTATTCAGTTCTCAATTTAAGGGTGAACAAGAACATGAAGTTCCTTTCCTCAGTTACTGCACTCAGCTGTCCTACTTCTCTAGGAGGTGCAGGGGAAACACGGTAGGTTTGGTTTTGGCTGGTCAAACAGGTAATTCTAAGTAATTTCAAGTTTGTAAATCATACAGAGACTAGAAAAAGTTCTCTCATATTTAAAATAATTTCAAACAGAAAATGCTTCGTGTGGTCCTTGGGACCAGCCCATTCCATGTAGCTGAGTCTGGATGCAAACGTTCAGTATCCAAGCTCCACTGCTGACCTGAGTGACAGGACTTCAGCTGTCTAACGATTTTTGTCTTTCAAGTTTTTAATTTGGGGGGGGAGCAGGGGATGACACCTTATATCAAGGCGGATAAGAAAAGCTCTAGAGACAAGCCCACCCAGAACTACAAGCTGGTTATACTCACCTCTTGAATGTAACCAAGTCACGTCTTCAATTCTGCTGGAGTAGGCACCTGAACTAGGTCTCCCACCTGAGAAAGGGATGTCCTGATGACTAGGTGTTGGGGAAGGAGCGGGGGAAGAATATACACCTCTTTTGAGAAAGAGAGAAAAAAACCCACCACCTTGAAATATTTCCATATGGCCTGGTGAGAAAGAGGGAGAGAAGAGAAAGAAAAGCACACCACTTCCTTCCTAATTCTAGGCTGTAAAGGGTGTTTGTGTGCATGAATGGAGTAATAGCTTTCTAACCCAGGTTTCCCTGTGTCAAGAAGTTTGCACATGTTGATTTTCTCCGGGCATTTTATGCTGCTCCCTGAAAAGTAGCTATTTCCATGAACGCTCCTGCCTATGAACACACCCAGGCATTCACAACCATTCCAATGGTTCAAGTCACACAAGCCACATCTTGGTGGTGCCTCATCCCTTCAACACCTATCCATTCCCATTTACACAGCCTCAGTATATGGCTTGTGTTGAAAACATAAGTGTATATTATAGATACGTTTGCAGTAGTTTTTATAGTGTGCTCAGGGGAAATAGGCAACCCAGGACCACATGGCTTTGTAGCATTCCACATCACACCGTTTGGATATTATTGCCATAGTATATATGTTTAAGCCACAGAAAAAATCCAAACTAGTTTAAGAGCTCCAAAACACTTCAGTTCCTGGTACACAACACCTGAAAGGACTGGAAACAATGACGTCTTTTTATTGATTCCTATTAGAAATGAACTTAAAACTATTACTCTACAAACCTGACTCACCAGTTCTGAGAGAAAGAATATAAAGAGATCCAAACATTTTTTTCTGGTCTTCTGACAACTCAGAGATATTGCAGTAAAGGGTTTATGCAAAGGGCAGGGAGGACAGAAAACAGACACCACTTTAAGCATCCAGCACTCCATGAGTCACAGTCCCTGTCACAGCACCCTTGTGAAACTTCACTGACCAGCGGTTTCTAAAGCTCCCAAGTTCTCCGATATCTTCATAATATTACTAAATACACTCTATCATGCTTCCAGTCTAAACTGTGCTACATTATACAGCAATATATTATACTACAGCTATATACTATCCAGCTGAATGCAAGTCTGCAGTTGAAATAGCTTTCTTCGCTGCACTGCTGTTATTATCACACATGACCATACCAGGCAACATTGATTTTTAAGCAATGGCATTGATTGCAACTCTTATTTTTAAAATGCTGGTAGGATACAGCCCTTAGATAAGTACTTTAAGACCAAATTTGAATTGCATTTCCCAGCAGCTCTCCTTTCTTTACAGAGACTATATAATAGAATTACGAGTAATGCTACTGACTTCAACACGTATTAGGGATTTACACCAGTATGGTTTCAGTAATGTGAGCTTTTAGCACTTCACACTGACACAAGTATAATACGCTTTAGATTTTTTTTTTTAAATGCAAAACCTTTTTTTTTCCCCCACTAGCTAAGAAAGATGCTTGTTTTCGTGAGTGATAAATTTATTAAATTGAATTTGACCTTTTAGAGCATACTTAGGTAGGGATTTCTGCTCCCTGGAAACACAGTCAGATTCTTCACATACTGCTCTGAGTCATGCAAGAGTCTACAAGCAAGTAAGCAAACCATTCTTGGAAGAACACTTTACATTAAATAAATTATACATGGGGGGGAGAAGGGAGAGAAGGGAAGGGAAAAAAAAAAAAAATCAACCTTGAACCCAAAGCATATCCTTGCACCTACATTTTAAATTACATACTTGAGGGTATAAAATCATTACAGAGTTTTCATGCTCCCAAGCAGTCCTCCAGATTTATCACCACCATATCATTACTTGACCAGTTTCCCCTGGGGTGCTGCTTACTCCATTCCAAAAATAACTTTTAAATACCTCTCCAAGATTTCTATGCAGATTGTGCTTTTGCTCTCATATCCTCAATGGCTCCGAAGTTGGTAAAAATCTCCTAGTTCTCTTACTGCTTTGCCAGCTTAATTCCAATGTGCAAAGTGGGTTTCTCGCAATAATGCACGAGGACCATACTTTTCCACTTCTGGCTTCTTCCTGCCGGGAAGGCCACTGAGTGCATCAATGCCTTCACCTGTGCTGGTCTGGCTGCAGAGCCACAAAACCTGCTACCCAAGTACCTACACACCCATTTCCTCACACAGTAGGTGGAGAAAACCCAAGAATAGTCAGGCTTTACCCTTCTTACCACAAACTCCTTGTTTCACTCTCAGGACTTATAAACACCAGGAATATAAAAACCTGAAGTACACAGTGACCTTTATGTCATGTGTTACAATAAAGCAAGATTCTGTTTCTGAGCCTTGTTTGGAGCATTACCTCTAAACTGTTATTAGTCACTTATAATTTATCCATAATGGTAAGTCCATCAAGAGCATATTTTACTTTCTTCAGTGGCTTGTTCAGAGCGCTTTGACTCCACCGCCTCCCTCAGGCTTATTAAGTAAGACAGGTTTCCCTTTCAAGGGGCAGATTTACAGTCAGGGTCCAAAGAAATCCAGTAGAAACACTAACTGAAGATGCACTCAATCATTCCACATAGTTCCTATAATTTACCAAGTAAAGTGCATTTAGGAGAGATAGGTAACATAGCAGCATTTGCCACCCTTAAAAGCCTCTCTTTCCAACATGCATTCATGGATTTCCCCTTAATTAAGAGCAAACCAGTCCTAAGAAATTAATAAAAGCCATCGCTGCTCTACCACCTTCATCTGTCAACTGAATTAACAGGGCTTACAGAGAGGGGCGCAGGAGGACCAGCAGTAAGTGCCATAGTCCTCCTGAACCCTGAAAACCTTCTGCATTTGACTTAGGAACAGTCCACACAACAGAGTGACTTGCCCTCCCCTCAGCAACTGGGGAGGGCAAACCCAAAATTTCCATACAATAAGAGAATAAAATCAGATTGGCCTAGGATCACCACAGTGAAATTGCTGCTTCTCCACGGGTCCCTCATTTCACTGCCATGGTTGTTCAAAGCCTTTCTCCACCCAGAGGAATGCACTTGCTCTCAGCACTATTACACCGTGGAGAGCTGCTGGACAGTTTTGCTTCAGCCACTCCATCTTCTCCCGCTGCTCTGTTGCCACCTACTTGGATTTCTTTTGAAAGCTCAGAAGTTCCTTTTACTGCAAACTAGCTACCGACCACCTTTGCATTATACACATAAAAGAAGCCTCTTAATAAATACATTACAGACACCTTTTAGTGAACTTCTACCTCCCTCTAATTCCACATTGAAGAGAAATACTATAATAGCAAGGAACAATTATAACAAAACATATCTCTGCAGAACCATGCTTCTTGGTACACTTTATCAATTCACAGTTATATCCTCTCATCCATTTAAGAAAACAAACCTCACACCTTTGTTTTCTTAAAACCTGAGAAGCATATGTAATTATTAGGTGCAGCACTTGATTTAACAGACATTTTTTCCCCTCAAGTGTTTTTCTTTTCACCCCAGCATGCCCAAGACACCCAGTTCAACAAATTCTTGGCAATCCCTGATATATGTTAGTAACGACGAATTTTTCTCTCCCCTGTTCAAAGTGAAAGTGGATATGGATGCATGGATTTTGTGTAGTAATCTGGGATGAGTAACTTCACATTATAATCTGGGCTCAGTGTTGTTTTCAGCAGCATCATTTCTGGCCCCAGAAGCTGAAGCCCTCTATCAGTGACATCGTCCCTTTTCTTTTTGCCCACCCACCCAAACCATTGCCTGACTACAAAACCACATGAGCAGAAAAAAAAATTCTATCAGGTCCTTCAAAGTCACAGATCATCATCCAATCATGCACTCATATTACATTTATCTAGATCATTACTAGTAAAAGTCATAAGATTGGATGTTTCCATTGTATGGATACATACCCTGGCTGTGTAGGCCAACCGCAGGGCCAACTGCCACTAGATGGAAAGCAACTCTAGAAATTTGCCTAACACTGTTAAAGAGATGGGAAGTGCAAGCCGCCCCGCTCCCTACCGAGGTTAAGCTGTGTGCATGATTCCTGCATGACACCTGCTAACCAGGTACACAGGCACAAATCCTCAGCTTCTCTCACTTTCAGTGGCAGAAGCCTGTCTGTTCAATTCTGTCAGTGGCTGCCACCGTATTTTATTGTGCTTTGGCCAATACGGACTGAGAGGATGCATTTTAAAAACAAAGTGAATGAATGATATCTTCTATTTAGACTTCTAAATGCCGGAGCGGAAGTTCTCACTATCTGCAGTTAGGAGTGAATCGTGTGATTTTCTGTGCACAGGATGAAAACACTCTTCTATTGATGAAGGTGGCAACACACCAGCTCAAAAGATTTTCCATTAACACACAATCGAACTTTATATTGCTTATACAGGGGAAACAGATTCAGGATACTGCCTGAGACTAAAAAAGACTTTTGAACAGTGGTGAAGAAACAAAACCAAGAGGCGAGCAAATTTCTCATCTGTTGGTTTCTGTCACCTTAAGCTCATCTTGTTGCAATGTAGTGGAATAAATCTGTTCTGTGCATTTATGGATTTCATTTCAAGGCCGAACAATAAAAAAAACCCATTTAAATAACCATAGTTGTACTAAGCTGATTCACTACACAGTTTTACTAAACTAATTAAAGATGGAATAATACAGTGAACAAAATTGAGTGAACAGTTAGAATTAAATCAATAGGTTCAAAGGATCAGATCACTAAATTAATACAGCAACAGATAACCAAATCAGCTCATAAGAGGAATAAGCTTTCTAGCTCACAGGAAAAAGAATGAATTGCTTTGGATTAATGCTATACAGAGAGGATTTAAAGGAAGAGCCAGCTCCCTTTCGACACAAGGCCACAGCCAGCACTAGCTTGTATGTAGTTTATAAGCCGCGCTGGTGAGGAACACAGGCAACTGCTCAGTAAACTGTTTCACATTTCAAGAGACAATAAAATGTAGGTGAGGAAACAAAGCTAAGAGGCCAGCAGCAGGTCTGACCTCAAACTCAAGCCAAGAGAAGTTTCCTAACACAGGGGTGGTATTCCCTGGTTCTTGACCGGTGAGGCTGTGCTTACTGGACTTTACAGCAATGTCACTTCCCACTTAGCCTTCATTGTCATCATATACTACTGCACAGTGTTAATTCTTCTTTTACGGTAACCAAAAGATGACCTTTAACAATAGCTTTTCAGCTTTACTGCTTAGTCCTCAAAATCTACTAATTTATGTTTCCTCTTAGGAAACTTTTTGAGGTGGTCTGTCCACACACCCGCTAATGCAACATGTGGTTCTGTACACAACAGAACTTCGCAAGACTGTTTTATAAACTTACAGTGTAGCCTTCTCTCAGTGGGATTATTCATTTTGGCCTCTTTTCTCTACCTTCATGTCCATTGTCATGGAACTTAGTTTTTGGCTGGTTTTTTGTTTTGGGTTTTTTTACATTTTAAATTCTTGAAGAAGAATTTAAAATGTAAAATGGGAAGGGGACTGAAACACACACATACACTGCAGTCACCCAAGGCTTTCCCACTTTTTACAAAACTAGGCAGAAAAATAAAATATAGAAGTCTCCCTTTAGAAACAAGAGATAAAAAATTAAGAGCTCACCTTTCTAATGCGTTATTTCTTGGTCTCTAGCTTACACAGTGGCCAGAAAATCTTGGCCAGTTTGAAATGCATGAAATTTCTCCAGGCTGACTTCTTAGCAGTAGCTCAATTTTCACCTCTCCATTTCTTTTTCATCTTCCCACCAGTGAAAAGTTTATCGGGAATACTCTTGCAGGAAGTATGGTTGTCTCTAGTACTTTGATAATGATGTGTAAGTTAGAACAGAATCCAGCCTTCTATATCTCATTGCTTTAAAAAGACATGAGGAACATAAAAATCAATCCCTTGTTTATGATCTAATGATCACCCTCATAGACAAGGGCAACAAACTGGTTGACTGCGCAAGTACTGAGTCTGTGGGCTCATCCCAGGGATAGTTTTAAGCCCAGGCTTTGGACTGGTTTTCCTCCCACCACCACACTGGCCGGATTAATGCAGTCCCCCTTCACAGCCAGAGCACAACCTCTGGCTCTAAGGAAGGATCCAGAGAAGCCAACGCAGCTCTCAGAGCCAGCCTATTGCAGCAGAGTCCCTGCACCACAAAAACTGCAGTGGAAGCTCAAGTTCCACCCATAACTAGCCATTCATGGCCACAGGTCCAAATCCCAGTTCTATAATAATTCTTTATGCATTTTGACTAATAGACAAATAGCTATTTATGAAACTATTATCAGGCTACTGGTCTCACTCCTCATTAAGACAAAGAGGCAGTTTTATTCCTTTCATGACATTATCTGCTGACAAACAGTGCAAAACAATTCACAAAAGAACAAAGCTTCCCTTTGTATGTTTGCAAGAAATTTTCCTCAGAAAAATAAGTATTTTCTGGAATAAAAATACCGCAACATCCAAAATAAGTACCACTCTCTACACGTAAAAAACAACCCCAGAATGCCACAAACCAAAATAAGTGCTGGTAGGAACCATCTTCCTTCTTGAGAGCTGAGGAAGTCTCAGATGATCTGTTATCTTGGGAGAGATGAATCCTTGCCAAGGAATCACTAGGAACTGCTGATGCAAAACCAAAACCTTTACATGGATGTAGCATCAACAAGGCCTTAAATAAGCTGACAGGACTTTGAATGCACAAAGAAGGGAGATATACCAAATAATAAGGGTTCTTTTCTCTTTAATACCTTCTCTGTTCCAAAGCACACTTTTGATTTGCTGACCTATTTTCTTTTAACAAGACGGTTTAGTTCATTACTTCTTACTTGACTAAAAGCAGCACATCACTTTCCTTCTACAAAAGACAATAAATAACATTAAGGGAGTTATATGAGAGGAGGCAGAGTAACTTTAGAACAGAAAGAATCTCATAATGACAGGATACAGGATAATAGTGTTAAGGCAACATCATAATAAAATGTACGGTTTTTATGTAACACCCTTTTAGATTGATTTTTCTACATTCCAAATGCTCCCATAACCATCTTTTGACATTTCTCCTGCACAGCTGGTTACACCATCCATAAGCGATCTGTCTACCTAGCATTATTATTATTTTAAAAGCAATTTCTTTCACCTCCTTTCAACTAAGACTTACGTTAAACCTAATTGCCAGTTACCACCCTCCCTTCTAGAAAAAGAAAATCTGATTTCCAACCGTTTGAAATCCATCCTTATTGTAAATTACAATATAATCATATTGCCAGCGTATGCACATTATAGGAATATGATTAGAGGAAGACAAAAAAAAGTGGGTGCCACTTGTGTTCTCTGTGTCTAACTCGAAATGTTCACTCACAGATGAGCATAGCCTTACAATAACACCACCATGAATATTACAAACAGAATTACCAGCAAGAGGCAAAAAAGGTATTAGTTGCTTGCTTGTGATTAATAAAGTACTTAACACAGAAGGAATATTATTCTTGCTGGGTGCTCATTATGCATTTGATAATCTCTATTTATAGGACAATGAAACATGGGGTTTATAAAATGCCATCTGTTGGTTTCTTTTTAATGTATAGGATTTCTGACTTCAGGAGCTGCAGTTCAGCAGCGTTGATAGTGCTACAACACGTAACAGTAAAAGCCTTTGGTTATGAGAACTTGAGCCATTAAACATCAAGAAGCAAGTTGGATAGATATCCTGAATAGTGTATCTCCTGTCTTCTTATTCTAATCTATTTAAAAAGCAATTTACACTTTCATGTCATTGATTGTGATCAGTCATTCAAATAGCATAACACACACAAAATGATATATTGCAATGATCCACAAATGCGATAGAAGTGATTTTGTTCTTTGATCTCCACAAGAGAAGGTGTCTCATGAGAGAAGCTCACTGAGATCTAAAACTACTACAGGCAAAGTGGCAACTACTCTTTTTCTCTAAAAAATAAAACAAAAAACACAGGCGTTAAAAAAAAAATATCTTTCTTAAAGCACAGAGAGTTAGAATCAAACATATCTGCATTAAATTTTTCAGTACATAAAGGATGTATTTTCTTATATATTAACCATGAAAATAAATAGTTCACCATTATTCACTCATAATGAAGGTTAATATTGGAGTGTATCAGCTGTAGTAAGTTTGACTGTCATTGACTTCTATACCTAATTAAGTCACCAAATGGCCCGATATCCAGAGCTTAGTTTATCTTTGAGCATAAACTGCTGGGTTTAATGCAATTAATGAAATTGTGACTGATTTTTTTTAAATGGGTCACTGTGTATTCATATCAGCATAAAGTTGGAGGGGGTTATATCACTGGCTAAACATCTAATTAGGACTACTGACTCCAACAGGAACCATAAACACTAAGCTGCTCATAGGGCAAGCAAACACAGGAAGAAATAGCTAAGCACTGTCAGGGACAATTTATACTTTGGCAGTTTCTTTGGGATATCAACATACAATTTCTGTTTCCACGTTCAATTGCTTTCACCTCGACTGCAGTCTCTGCTGTTGCCTCAGTCTTCCACCCCTGCCTTGCCACAGTTCTTCATTGTGTTCCTCTATTATAGCCTGTCAGATAACTGGAAGCGTCAGCTGCCCGGGACAGGAGCTGTCTTCTTTGCTATTTCTCTACAGCACTACGACAAAGCAGCCTGATGTCTGAACCAACAGGATTATAACGTCTTCCGTCCCAGAATACAGGATTCGCTTCCCTCTTGGAGGTTAGATAAATGGTAGAAATCACTGCATTTCTACCAAAAATGAGGTCACTGTTTGACTGTTCACAGCTCTCAGTGTTAAGACAGGTTGACATACGTATTTGAGGGAAATTGAAAAGTTTTGACAATAACTTTGCATTTGCATTTTTCACACACAAAGAGCAGCATGTGCTGCTTATAGCCTGGACTCAGTCAGTCTAAGGCAGGCCATCAAGGGGCGGGGGGGGGAAGTGCTGTTTCATGAGAGGGCACCCAAACAACCTCCAATATCCATCTTTTCAATGATGGACCCAAAAAGCAAATTGGTGTTCCCCTTTCTCTCAGAGACACAGTTTACAGGAAACACTGGAATTTGGCCAGAAGATCAAGACTAAGTGCAAATGGACTGCAGCTTTTGGGGTGGATATGGAGAAGTTCCTATTTGTGTCCTACAGATGCCTTTTGAAGGAAACCATATTGCTTTTCTAGGCAATCCACTGTCAGTGAGGTATTCTTACAAAACTCAGAGTCTTAAGCTAATGGCAGACAAGTTTAGCAGGAGATCAGGGCAATTCAGTAAACCATGGTCAGCACAAATCACAGCAACCTCACTTAGTTTATGAAATGTGATGCAGTAACAAGCAGAACAGTGAATAATATCAAGAAGAGCTGAGATGAGGAACTAATATGCTTTCAGATGGCACAAATAATTCTAAAATGAAAATTGAAAACCATTGCCTGTAATTTACTTAAATGCCACTACTTAAAGTTTGTTCAAACTCATTGAAACGGATGGTGGTTATCTCTAGATGCAGCAAATAAACAATGTACCCTCATGTTGAAATAAGTGGAAACACAAATAGATGTTGTTTTCACCTCTTTGGAGAATATATAGTCATGATTCAGCTTATGCTTGCTAATATTATCTCTTCCTCTTTTTCCCCTCCTCTCGTTTGTTAGATTAAATGCTGCTCTGATATCATTTACCACAGAGTATTTCAGTAGTAACTAGTGGTATGTTTGTTAGAGCACTGTTACAGGTTATGCAACATTTTTTCATTCCTATGTTTTGCTTTGTGCTTTTGCAGTAGCCTAGAATCCCCATATGCTTTATCTTTAAAAGGACACAGAGTTCCCTAGATGGAGCCCTAGAGGATGATACTATCCATGGTATCATCCTGGATACCTGGAGAGATATGTCTGTAGAGGTATTTTGGGTCATTTTAATTAAATTGTTCTAAAGGTCACCAAGGGGCACACAGGCATCAATGAGAGAAATACTGAGTGGTTCCCATTGCCTGGAACTTCTAAAGAACAGGAGCCCTGTAATTAAACAGTTATAAAAATTGGATTTTTTTTTTTTAATTGATCTGAATGGAAAGGCAAATAGGAGCTTGTACATTTCCAGAAAGAAAGAGGATCCCCATTAGTACCATACAGAGTGTCCAATTAAACAGTAGCATGCTTGGAAAGATGAAAAGTAGAGTACAAGGGAGTTTATTTGCAGGGTATACCTTGAGCCTTGTTGAGTTGAACCAGTGAGGTGAAGAGCACACACAGAGCTCCCTTTGGCTGAAACTCTGCTCAGGCAGAAACTTGCTGCCTTGATCTCTCCCTCACTCCCTTCAAGGGCTCCCAAAAACAGTAAAGCAGAGCCATCTGGTTAACACACTTCCTTCCCACACATCCTTTTCCCTCAGCCCCTGCACGTTACACTTTGGAACCTGCCATCCCTTAGATGTCTCGGCTTGAAAAACGTGACTTTGTTGTAAATTTTCCCTTTGATCCGTTGCTCTAAACAGAAAAGATGCAGGGACTTAGCATCCCAAGCAGCACTGACAGCCACTATTGCTTGGTATCTTTAATCATCCCCAAAGACAGTTTCATTATGGGCCTCTATAACTCAACGACCTTTAATACACAAGTCAAGTCCTTCTCTTCTTTTAGTGTAAGCAATATTAACTGTGGATCAAACACTCTAAGGTGAATGAAAAGATAGTTAAAGCGCTTACTTCCAATCCTAAGAAGTGAAAAATGCATATCTTATTTTCAAAATATGAGTGATCATAGTAAAGTGGCTTAAAGAAAGCCCTTATTTTTTTGCAAGTTGTAACAGTTTTACAAAAAAAAGTCTTCCTGAAAACCAGTACTAATGTGGCCATCACTCACACTTTATTTTCACAAGTTTAAATCACAGTTGCATAGGGAGACATTTGTTTGTTGATACCTTCAGACAACGTGGCATACCAAGTCACCAAATGGGAGAAGGAAAGAAGATCACTCAACCAGTTCCCTGAAATAGACCTCTCATTTACGATACATAGTTTAACAATGAAAATACCTTATGCTGTTAGGTACTTCAGGCACCAACACAAATTCTTTAACGGGTTATGAAGCACAGTTTCCATAACAGTGGTCAAACAGATCCTAGGAAACAGAGAGAACCTTTTATATGGCTCTTGGATCTAGACGCAGTAAGTAGGCTTATGGTCCACCAGCGTTTGGCCACACTAGACTCCACTGTGAAACAGTTCACAAAGCACGTCAGAGGATTTCTAAATTCATTCCCCAATTTCATATTATACAGTTAAATCATCATCTTTGGTGACCAGCCATTTACCTCAAGTGAAAGAATTTTCCAACAGTGCTTCTATCTTTAAAGGTTCACTTTTTCCATTCCTAATTCCCAGGAAGGAGTCATCACATAACTACACAGACAAACATGCATAGCACGATCAGGTGAAGCTTAAAGGTGAAAAATCCACTTTGCTCCAACACGTTTTTTTGAGCAACATTCTTCTAAGTGCAAAAACAAAACCAAAGCAACAGGCAGAACGAAAAGGACTCTGTCCAAAACAGCACCTGAAAGCATACTACCTTTACTATGCAAGCCCCCAAATGAAACAAAGCTGGGACATTTTTAGTGTATTTCTATTCATGCTATTTCCAGGCTACCATGAACATGACTGTGGTGGCACTGCATGGCCAGTAGGTAGACAAAGAATCTTCTGAGACAGCCCCCTGGCCATTCTGCTGGCCCTTAGCCTGTTCCAGCTAGTTACCGGCTCACTAAAATTTAAGGAGTGCTAGGGAAAAAAAAAAATTAAAAAAATAGTTTAGCACCTTTTCCACTAGACTTATGTAATCTCTTGCTAAAGGAGTCCTAAGGACAACTATCAAACTCCTGGCCAGCAATGATCATCAGCAACTCAGGAAAGACATGTTGAATGTAGTTTTGAAGGAAGCATACTCCAGAAGTCATCACCAGAGTATCATAAAATAGCTAACCAACATTTCATCTCCTCTTTCTGCGGCAGACTGTGAGACTGCTCTTAGCATATATATGCCTTCCATGCACTTGACCCTTGTAATCTAGGTATGGACTTAGAATAAGCCAAAGGACTTCTTAGTTAATTATCTCTTTCTAGTGATGGATGAGAATCAGACCTCTTGTAATAATGCTGCTATTATTAGCTTGATTAGCTGCCTTTGATACTGTCACAGAAGCATACAGGTTCTCTCTAATCTGATTTATCTTGCCCAGAAAATAAATTGACTTCCTTAGAGTAGGAAGGCCTCAGAGTTGAGTCACCTACACACCTCAGCAGGCAGCGATAGGGCCTGCACTTCAAGTGAGAAATCGAGCTCCAGTAAAGCTGCTAACTCTCTCAGTTCTTCCCACAGCTGGCAGAAAGGATGGGCATGGGGAGAGGTGTGTTCAGGTTAAATTAATTTTTTTTTTTGTCCCAGCACTAAGCATAGTGAATATTTAATATTTACTTTTGAAACTAAATGCCATGTTGAAACAACTTTTTTTTTTTTTAGTGCAGTGCCAAATGAAATGATCTGACCAAAATTATCTGCATCTTTTTCCTCCCCCCTCCCCAAAAAACTACATGAAGTCATATCACACAGATTGTTTCAGTTGACTCGGTCATACATTTTCAGGGGAGGGGAAAATTAAAAAAAAAAAAAAAAAAAAAAAAAAGAGAGAGAAAGATAAAGTTTAACTTTTCTTTTGAGAGGTTTCATTATTTTCGCTTCAGACGTTTCTGCTGATAGTCATGGACATGGCCTTTTTTTCCCCCGCTAGAGGTTTCACACCACCAATTTGAAGTGTCTGGTTGGTGACAAGGGGCCTAGGCAGGAAACACAAACACCAGTGTTTTTTGTGTACTGATTCATGTCAGCTTTACCTCATCTGATTTCCACAGTGCAGCTCAGGACTAGCGTCCGTGCCTTGTTGAAATAAAGATGCAGGTGCAAATGAGACAGCCACCTTTCAGGTAAAACTAAGGGAGTCACAGCGGACTGGTGGAAGACAGCCAGAGGTAGCTGTACTCCTCCAAGAAAAGGGACTGAACCAGTGAGTTAATTTCAGTCATCACATTACAGCAACAGCCTGGTCAGCTTTTCCTACCATCTGTATTTTGAATGCAGACTTTCCCATCGTTACTTATACTTTCATCACCTCAAGACTGAGGTTGTTAACAGCACATCCCAGATGGGACTCCATCTGAGAATCATCAAATGACTGAAGCAGAGTTAGATACCTCACTGCCATGTGCTGATGTCAGTGCCCAAGTAACAGCTCTGACTGCACTCAACTATCAGCTAAAGTTGAAGGTGCTGATCAAGATCTATTCTGCCTTACACAGCCAAAGCCCATCCTTCAAAAGAAATAATTTTGGTCCGTCTGCCATGTTCCTATGACTGTGGTGAGCCAAGACGAGCAAGCTGAATGCTGCTTCCACACCTACACACGTGCCTGCCCACGTGGACCGGGAATCCTTCAAAATGGGCCTCTTGCCCTAGGGAATTTCTGGCTGAACTGCAGAAGACAACAATATATTAAGGCTTTGGAGAAAGGAAGTTTGCATTTTCCAGAATAAAAGAAAGGTAGAAAGGAGTTTCTTTAAGTGTTTGTTAGTCAAATTCTTATTGAAGTGACTACTTCCATGGTGCTGAGAGTTTATTGTATTATTAATGATTTCTCAGAGCTTCACACAGGTGTTTAATTTTAAACCTAAAATAAATAAGACTGCCTTAGACTATGACTAGTGCTGACATCCAATTTCGATACATGCTAACACATTCTTTTGGGGGTTTTATCAAAATATAAAATTCCTGGTAACCCAGATTTGATATTTTATGCAGAACTATTTCAAGAAAATCTTGCAGTAGTGCATCTGGTTCATCTGCTCCCTTCCTGGTAAATACCAAGCCCTTTTTATAAATAGAGACATCTTGGATGGAAGGCTGAGGAGCTACAGTGCAACAGTGCCATCCCCTGTCTGCAAAAATCATTGTCTCTCTTTCAGAAAAGCCAAGGACTAAAATGCTCCACCACTGCCTGCTGTATCTAGATGGAAGGTCACCGGAGAACAGCAACATGAGCGCTATGCGCACTGCATCGTAGTAATGCTGCTGGAGAATTTCACTGTACAACCCAAGTTCTGAAAGATGTTTCTTTCTAGCTAGCGCCATCAACTTTGTGTCAAAATAAATTGCAAGAGATTCCACAAATTTTACATTTAAACTCAGTTTTCAGGACATTATCCAGCATGCAGTCTGGGGGAGGGAAAGAAATTTGCATCTTTTTGTAGTAAGCAGAAAGGAGGAAATTCCCACACGCTTCTAGACAACCCTGAAGAAAATCTGTTCATCTATACTACTGCTTTGCATGTCCACTCTTGTTTCTACTGGAAGCAAGGAGCACTTATTATTAAATGTCCAAGCACTGTGCCAGCTATAACACCTCACAATACATAGTTTAAAAAACAAATTAAAATGGAACATTGCAACACAAACCAGGAGTCCGAAGAAATTTAGGAGTAAGCAGTCAGAGGTATGCCCAAAGGTATTTCTCCCCAGAATTTTGGATGCTGTCGCATACCCAATTAGTATTTTTCATTTACAGGACTCCCAGAGGGACTTCCATGGGTTAAGGGCAAAGGCAGGACATATTTGCTCTGAACCCGTCTTTTTTGTTTATTTTAGATGCTAACTTTCATCCTTTCCATAGTAGTAGGACAAGAACAAGAAGAAACTGAAATTAAGCAACAAGCTGACCATGAAATTAGTCATGCACAGTTACCAATTCCCTGCACTTGGCAGTAGAAATTCAAGCTGATCATTCTTTGCTAGAGTTAGGAACAACTTAAGTGCCATCTACAAGTATCTCCTTCTCTGAAGATTAAAAAAAAATAAAATTTAAAAAAAAAAATCCTATACTGATATCCATGTTTGCAAGGAGAAAAAAAACCATGAGCAACAACAACAAAATACCCATGCCACACAACTAGTATATTGCACTGTTAGTGCTGATTTCCTAAACGTATCTCAATGAAGTGCAAGTAAAACCAGAGCCATTTGCATAACCTGCTCCAATCTTCTCTTCTTCTAGTATAATACTAAATCAGTCCTGCAAAGCAAGAGCAGGCCTACCTTCTAAAGAGAGGGAAGTATTTTATCTCTTACATGCTATCAATCCTCTAGTACAGGCTACCATATGATTAGTTTAAGGGAATGTTAAATCTTAGATCTCAGAGATTGTTTACCCTGATTACCCTGTTTCGATCAACAGAGTTCAAAACCATCTTTAAAGCAGCTGCAAGTCTGTTTTGTTGTGGTTTTCATATCATCTTCATTACAGTCACTTCCACTGAACAAGTACAGGGAACTATAGCCTTTTAAATCAGGGGAGTTCAAAGTTTTGTCTTTTTCAATTAGTCTCTTGGGAAACTGCTGCTGCAACATAACAGCAGATTTTGCAGTTCTTATGCAGCTGCCCTGTGATTCCCTTGCTTCATTAGGAATAAGTTAAATGTCAATGACCTGCTTCTCCCTTGGCTTATCTACACCCACACTGCCCCTCCTTGAGGGGACCAGTGATGGGACTTCACTGGGGCCTAGTCATCCCTCCCAAGCCAGGTCGCACACGTCCTTTTCATGTTTCTTCAGGGCAACAGAAGAAAAGCACGCCAGGAAAAGCAGAAAAGAAGCCTTACCCTTCATTCACTGCTGTCCCTAGAATACTTCCAAGAAACCTCAGCTTTCTTCTTTGTGGTTATGGGTCCTTGTAGTAAAATGATCTTCTGATAACCAGCCAGCATGCCAGGTTCAACTTGCTATTAATGCTCCAGTTGCAATCTGCAGCTGGTATTAGCTCAAAGCTCATAAAGCAACTCCATGGGGGACGTGATAAAAATGAGACACTGCCTGGAATATTTTATTTGAATCCTATCTATATTAGAAGCAGCATCCGATAGCTATCTAATATCTGAGCTTGCACTAAACAAGTCAGCATCCACTTTGTTGTGAACAGGTTATTATAATCAAAGCTAACAGCTAGAGCCGTTCCACAAAAGAAGTCGGGGGGGGGGGGGGGGGAAACAAAACAAAACCTAACCTAACCTCTAGAGTTAATAAATTGCCAGTTAGCACACAGTAGTTAACTTTACCTTAGAGATAACTGGTCATCTCTACCTTTTGTGAAGGCTGATGTGATCTCTTCCTCCTCAAAGATTTTGCAATTACCTTGAGTTAACTATCTTTAGCTAACAACTGGTTTTAATTGCTGTAAAAGCTCACAGTAGTAAATGGCTTTGTGGAAGGTCTCAGACTAGCAAGAATTTAAGATCAACATACCCAAATAAACAGAAATCAATGACCAGTCATACACAAGCAAGAAAACTACAGACAAAGTGATATGACTGAGAATTAGCTATGCCACCTATCCTAAAGAGGCAGGTTCATCAGTTATAATTTAATGAGGAAATATTGCCACGGGAGTCACCGGGTAGGGCTGTTAAAAATGCTCATTTTACTAGAGAAATTACATCCGTTCTTTGAAGAGATACTGTCTTGTTAAGCTCCCTCTCTGTTTTAGATATAATCTTGGAGTAGGATTATGCTAGGAAGAAGCAGTCTTAGTACTTCTACCAAGTTTCCTGAGAGAGGCTTCCTCATGTTGTGCTTCTGAGCACCCCTACTCCTAGACTGAAGCATTGTTTACCTTATACTAAGAAAATACACAGATTTTGCCTCTAACATACAGAAAGTTGTCTTAGGGAGCCCAAGCTACAGGACAAAACTGAGGAACAAGATGAAGCCCAAGCTGTGTCCTGGGCCCAAGAAACGGCAAACTATTTCCACCAGGTTAACAGAATTACCTGGTTAGTTCTGAGGCTTTCTTCTTCATGTGAGGTTCCTTTGTAGAATATGCATACTTGGTGGCTATTACACAGAAAAAAGACCATTTCTTGAGATATGGGATAAAAATTTTTTCCCTTACAAGAGGCCTTTACTTTTTCAGTTCTGATCACAAGCAGCCTTATCAACACCTTCACTGAAGAAAACACAAAATTGAGGCCTACACGGAACTACAATTTTTCTTAGTTCAATATTGTGAGTCAGGTGTGCCTAAAAAAATTGCCCTAGAAGCTGGCAAACACATGAAAGGCCTTTATTTCTGTCCAATTAGGATACTTTGAAACAACGTTCTCCAAAGCAACTGATTTTCTTTCTACTCCCTAGAAATAGAACCTCAAACAATTGGAGTGGTATGAAAGTGACATTTAGATCCAGGATCATGGAAATTCTTCTTTGGTATCCTTCCATGGTTAATTTAATGTACATGATGCCACTAAGAAAAAAAAAAAAAAAACACCACCACCACAACAAACTAAAGAATTCCACCACCTTAGCAAACTGAAGAAATGTTTCAGCAGAGAAAGGTAAAATGTAGAACCTCTTCCAGCAGATCCCGTTATATAGTCATTGCTGTTATTTGAAAAGTGAAGAAAAGTATTTCCTAAAGAAACACACTTAGTTGATTCTGGGTAGAATACTGTTATTTTTGCACTGGGTAGAATGAGGTCTACTTTAAGCCAGTTCTCAAACAGTATGATTTCCTTCAAAGCTAAAGCAATCTTGCTGGCAGAGAACTTAGCCTTCAAAAGATGTCAAGATAAAACCAGCAAGAAGGAAGAGTAAAATATCCTACGAGTATAGCGTGTGCCTCTCTATGTTCCATCTTTGAAATACTTGTATCGTGCTAACAACCACAGATTCTGTTTCAAAAAACAGAAAATAACAGTTCTTACCCCAGAATGTACTAGCAGCATAAAAAAGGAAAAGAAGAACAAAATGCCTGTTCCCTGCTACCAGGAAGTTTGTAAAAGAATTTTTAAAAGTGCATCACAGAATAAGCCAATTCAGATTCAATTAGCAAATGCCAACCCCCTCACAACAGTCATATTACTCCCATGTAAAGTGCCACGGGATCTTTCAAGGCTTCATATGAAAGGTCAAGGATTTAACTGCACATCCTTTAGACATGAATGTGCAGTATAAAAAGGTAGAAATAAAAATGCAACCCTCCCCACCCAGCATCCAAATCCTTTTGTTAACCCGTAACATCACAACATTTCAAGTCTGGTATCTGTTGGCCCCAACTGGAAATATTTACAGCTCCTGAAAAACATCATATTTGCAAGAACCCACACTTTGTATCATTAAAGATACTAGCACAGAGTTACATCTGTGCTTACGCTGTCTCAGCCAGGCTTCCAAGCATGACCTTTCTGCCTTGGCCAGTGGCACTGTCATTCCCCATCTTATGCCAACAACAGGAGTCTGGGGCTGCTTCAGATTTAGGAAACTCCAGATCAGCCTAAAAGCCCTCTGGATTGGAGGGAAAGATTTTTTTTTTTTAAATTATTTTTTTATTTTAAATTTGATTATAACTAGGCGAGGGAACAAAGATGAAAGAAACAACTAATTTATTTCCTAAGATTTTGTTTAGATTTTTTTTTAAACCCTACGCAACTCCCTGTCTTGTTACATGCAGTCTCCCCCGACCTGCTCACTACTAGCATTTAATTAATGTACTTCACAGTTTGCTGCTTGCTGCTTGCACTTCTCAGCAAGTCATGGCTTTGCTTTAAACCTCTGCTGACTCACCTCTCTGCAGCTTCTCTTTCATGCCAACAGCAGCTCTCTTTTTTCCAGTTAACCTCATTTAGGCCAATTTCAACATAGCTACATGCTCAGACATTAAGAAGTCAGACTGCTAAGCAGATCCAAACAACAGGTGTCATTAAAACCACACCTCAATTAATGCCTCCAGCAATAACTGCTTCAGAAAACAGTAGGTCATCTTCATTTTTGTGTTATGCCAAAACAAACTTTCAGCCCACTACTTCAGTGATTTTTAAAAGAACAAAAGCTCTATAGACAACAAACACAACACTAAATCATAAGAATTAATTTCCAAGTGATCAGTGGGAAGTTAGAACAACAGTTTCCATAGAGAAAAGTGCTTGGGAACACGTATTTTACAAAATCTTTTCTAGCAGGTCAATTTTAAGAGCAAAGTCTAGCGAGAGCCTTCTGCAGGAACAACTGTTGTCTTACCTCCTACCTGATAACAAATAACTTCAGATGGCAGTAAAAGAGCCTAAGGGTCCAATATTGAAGATCCCCAAATCCTGAAAATAAAAAAGGAGGTTGCTCTCTTCTTGGCTGAAAACATCCAAGCCACAAATGGAACACAATAACCTAGCCCCCAACTGGGGACTGTCCCTAACTGGGGAGCTATAAGTCTTTTTCAGTGGTTATATTCTGCGAGAAAACAAGAATAGCCCTTTATGGCGACGTGTTGAAGCAGCACATCACTCTCCTTTTACTCTTTACTATCCCAGTTCACTGCCAAATCACTTTCTCAGGAGTGCAAACAGCCTAGGCTTCTGACTACACTGGAATAACAGAGGTAATTAAGTACCTTGGTATCATCCCATACTTTCAGCCCCCTATATGGTCCACAGAATAAAGTCAAAGCCACTGAACTTTACAACAGGTGTGATGTGGAAATATTGATCAAGTGGTGACACTTGCTAGTGCATACCCAGCCTTTTAAAGGAAGTACACATCACAAATGTATGAATTCTTATGTCCATGTCATGTTAAATAGATGTTTCTTAAGTCCAGATACCTGTAATTGCTAATGAAAATCCCCCCACAAAAGGGAGTGAAAAAAAGAATCCAAACACTAGCCAAACCACAAAGGCTACCATCCCTCTCCATCCTAAGGGAAAGCACATCCCACAAGCTCTGTGACCTAGAATGCTGATTTTAATACTACTCTTGAGGATAATGAATAGCATAAAGCACTTAAATACCTTTGAAGCCTTCATGTGTAACACACCACTATATACTCCACTTTATGGTGTATAGATACTATTTTCCTTCCATTTTAAGTAAAATTAATCCCAAGCTTCTCTTAAGAGGCTCTCAATGCAATTATCAATCACGCTTACGTGCACATCAGTTTCAAACCTGTCATTACATGTGCCAGTTTCAAGTATTGATCTAACACTTCATATAGCCTACTCTGGCATTTAGCTCAGTTTTCAGTCCTTGTGATACCCCCTGGAAACTGAGTGAAGAATATTGCTTTGCTATGACTTTAGAACACAAAACATACGATCCAATATTTAAACTCACACGGCCATAAAAACAAAAGCCCTCGTAAGCTTTCTCTGTTTTGGTAGAGCCACCTTCAGATGCTGGGAATCCTGAGCATAACTGCGGATGGCAACTGCAGCTCTGTTTATTTTTCTCTCAAACCACACTACGAACAAAGACAGAGTCAATCCGTGTTCTCCATCCACCTATCTTCTCTGTAGTTCTCCAAAACACATTAGTATGCAGTTTAAGTATCAATTCTGCAAGGGTTGTTAAATTCATGTTACTTCAGGTAACGGGGCGGGGGGTGGGTGGGGGGGAACACCACACAACAAAACAACCCAGAAAACAAGGCAGTGATCACTGTTTCTGTCTCCCTCCCTTCAAACCAAACCCTCAAAATGAATAGTCCCAAAGAAATCAAACTCAGGAAGTGTTCCGTCAAACCAAAAATCCCCACAAAAATCTTCTTGCCAAGCTGTGAACATCTAGCCATAATACACTCCTCAAAGAAGCTCCTAAAGGACAGGGGGGAATGGACAAACAAGGACCCTGGAGAAAGAACGCATTCAAACAGAAGGCAGAAAATTAATTTGACCAAGAGTGTTATAAAGCAATTCAAAATCTCTCCTCTCTACCTGCTCCCCCAAAATATAAGAGATAAGGTCACAGTGACCAACTTTAAAATTAAAAAGGGGTGTGCATGTCAGGCTTCCTGATATTATCACTGCTTCCTAAACTCTCCTCAACTCAAAATCCTTCTTGTGTCATAGGAGTCCTTTAAGGCAAACACTCAGCAAGGCACTTACACACCTACTTAAATTAACATGTGTGGGGAAAAAAGCAGTTGTCAGCATCAAACATACTATTTGTGAATCTATCATAAAGCGAGCTTCCTGACATCAGTTTTTTGATTTAGGAATATGAATCTCAAGGAATAGGAGGGAGCATCTGTTTCCTAAGCAGTTTGAATCAAGAGATTAATACAATGAGTCACAAAACACACTTACTCTTTTCTTTCAGACAAACTTAACTCCAAATAGTGTCTCTGTACAAAAAGATTCAATACACTGTTGTGTTCTCTTCTAACACCAGAGAAACATGTTGTGACTGAATCTTTACCACAAGTTGATAGGTATTAGAAGTTTGACTTCTCCAGAAGACACAAAATAAATTGTCAGGGTACAGTGAAGAACTAAAGTTTAACAAACAAAAAATTTAAGGAAAAAAAAAAAATTACCCACAGTCAGATGATGGCAACCTGAATACTCATAGGTGGTTTTCTACTCCACAGATAAAAAAAGTAGAAATGGCACATCAATACTGTCACATATACAATAGGTTCGTTTCCATGCAACTTATTTTATGCCTCAATTATGATACCAACAAATGTTCACATCGGAACAACTCCACCCCTGCTGAAGACACTGTTAAACACTGTATATCTGCAGCATGTAGCCTGTCACTTAAGAAACTGCCTTCGCTAAGGAGTTTTAGATCTATGCAGTAGTCATGATAATCAAGTTACTGAAATTAAGCACTCTTTTCTACCAGTAAATGCAAAAAGACAATTGAGTTTCCAAGCAACGATTCTGCTACCAAGACTCACATATGCTAGAGCAGGAGGGAAGAGAAATTGCAAGATTCAACAGATGGTAACAGAAAGCCCCTACTTAACCAGCCATAAACTGTATTTGCTTCTGTAAAGGTAAAGCAGAGCTGGAGCACTATTTTATATATCATCCAAGAATCTGTTTGTTTGGGGTTTGCTTGTTGGTTTGTTTTTACCTTTTGGACGTGTGCTTTAGTGCACTGCAGAGGCGCTAGACTGACATGCTCCCAAACCAATGTCCTTTATGTTTGTGGGACAGCCTTCATCTACACAGAAGTAACACTAGCTCCCTGACACGGCCTACCTTACCAAAGGAACACAGCTAAAAGGGATGGGGTACTCCAGCATCCAAATCAAGCTTTTCTAGTGTACTCATGGGCTGGCTGCATGATCTCTCCAAGATGCAGCTCTCTTCAAGATCGTTTAAACTCTTCTGTTCCACTAGACCTGCCAACAATGCACAACCTGACTCCACAGCTCAGTCCAACCACCTCAGCTGCTTCATCCTCCTGCTTCTGTGAGGCTACAGGCTTTCTCCTGCAGAAACAGCTGTTCTCCCCAGTCTCCAAGGTTATCTACAGCTTCTGTGTGAAACACCCCACCATTAGCAATCTTCCTGTACGGTCAGTGTTCAACCCAGGCACTGTGCACAACTGCTCCTCCTTAGGCGGCTAGCAACCCTCTCTCACACTGAGCATGCTCTTTGACAAACACCCACTCTCTCCGGTACTTCTCAAGCAGAAAGCCTGATCTGAAACAGCATCCTTCTCTGCCTTTCCAAAGTGTTTCTGGTATGGCTCTTTTAAGTCTCTATTTTGCATACTCTCTGCCATTTGCATCTAAAACATGTCCCCGTTGAATTGGGGGCACGCAGTCAGGAGTGTGGGCTTTCCGTTCTTCAGCTCAGCCCAGTCACAGGCTATGGAGTTGAATGGAAATCTAGGGTAAGATTGCAAAGGCTGCTTTTACTCTAATGCTAAAAAGAGCACAGTTTTCTCCGTCCAACATTGAAAAAGGAAATGGGATGCACAGTCAGAAGAGGGAGGGTTTGCTTTATGACATACTCCATCTACACAGCTTTGAAAGGCTGATAAGCACTGTAAATAATCACAGTCTCTTGGGGAAGGAGGTACCCCTCCTCCCCAAACATTTTTCCCTTCTCTGAAGAGATAAAATTCATGTTAACGTTGAGTACTCTTAACCTGTTAAGCAAGAGACTGAAATCAACAATAGGTTGTTGATCATGTGGGCCAAGATACCAGAGAATACTCAGTCTAGTTTAATGGTCTCTCAGCCAGCTAGCGTGAACATTTCTATGCAGAGTTTTGCTGTGAGAAGGCAATAATTCTCTATTAACTATCAGGTGATGCTGATTACTTTTTTAACCAAAAGGCAGTTTTCTCATTTTGAAACGATGTAGTAGAGTTTAGCTTCCTCCTATTGATTAACATTAGAGCAACCACTGCCGATATGAATGATCTCCCGAACGCAGGGCTTTTGCAGTAGGGTGGATGTAGCATATATTCTCTTTCTACAGACTAGGTACTGCAAAAAAAAAATCAGTCGCAAACACTGCATTCCCTTATTTCAAATGAGAGGCATAAAAGATATACCAGTATCTCTTAAAATCTCCTTCTCCCCTCCCATTTTACACTTTCTCTACACTTTTTTAATGAAATGAGAACTGGAAGTTGTAACAGAGCTGAAGGGGTATGCAAAGGACCTTAAGTCAGACCTCCCAACAGGAACTATGCAGACACAAATATACAGTCCTTACCTCTGGGGATTACAGTTTTAGACCTCAGTTTTGCCTCACACCTATTGCAGACTCTTCCTCCTCAAAAAAATCAATAGGAGAACACAATACAGAGACCAAGACAATAAGCATACAGAATATTCACAGTAAATAAGGTGGGACTAGGGTTAATTTTTCCTTACTTTTCTTCCCCACACTCCCACCTTTTCCTATTTTAGAGAGGAAAAAGACCTTGATGGGATGAAGTAATTGTTAACCCCCTCCAAATTTTAGCTTTTCTCCATTTTGGAATAAAAGAAGCAGTGTTAGTTTAAAGCCACACTAAAAGGCAGTGGGAAAGAAGGCACATACTGTAACCCTGCTCACAGCACAGCAAACTAAACAGGATTTGAATTCTCCGCCTTTGAAACACAAAGTAACTATAAATCCCACTAGGAGAAGGCCATTTGCTGACAGAGATTGTAGATAGCAGGTGTTAAATTACCTACTGCTCACTGCCTCATGAATACAAATGTATTGAGAACTACCTTCCAAAAAATAATAATCCAATAAAAGAACAGAGTTCAAACTGTCTCACTGGGGAATGATGTAAACTAGCCAAGATAACATTTCACAGATCATAGCTGTTTCCAGGCAGACTGGCTAGAGGATGTTTGCCCAGCATGTCTTTCACATTACATTAACCTACAGTTAATATGAGACTCGTTTTTACAAACACTGTATTTAGATAAGCATGTTAAAAAAACAAAACCAAAACACAAACACACACACAGGATCCCCTGCAAATGAACAGGTAATACCTGTTTATTATTCATGGTGTGCAATTACAGAGGAAATGGGATCCCAAGCCTGTTCTTACTGCACACACACAAAAATCCTAAAAAGCCAATGTTTGCTAAATCCACTTCTACAGATTGGGAGAAAAGACAGCATATCAAATACGTCCACAAGGTTCTTGTCACCATACGACAACTATTTTTTTTGCTAAATGGTTAACATTGTGATAATCCACCTTTCAGGTTCTCACTCATTCTGACAACATAGCTCTCAGCACCACCTTAATCAAAACAACATATATGATGCCTAAACCAGATAATCGTATGGATAAGCTCCCATTCCTGCTTGTGAATAAAAGTGCTGCATCTAGGTGGATATAAGTTATAATGCACAGGTATAACCCATCACAGAGAAAGCTACATCTGAAGAGTGACAATAAAAGGACATCCATCAAGGACTGGGGTTGTTTATTTTTGAAAGGGGTAAGGGGAGAAGAGAAGGCAATTGGAGAAAGCAGGTTTTTTATAGACACATGCAGGTTATTCCTGCAATGCCCTTCAGTAAAAGATCATGAAGAACCACCTCTTTTCTATGAAGGAGGCAGTGCCTGATGTCTCCCTGGTTACATTGCGCAGTGCCTCTCATTACTGTTTCAGCACATCTTAACTTTTTGCCCCTGCAAAGATACAGGAATCTTTACTGAAACTAGTCATACATTTCTGCAATATCATTTTTTAATCTTGCATCCAATAAATATTTGTTTTTGTTAGTGCCACTGGCCAAGTGGCATTTGATAAACAATGAATACCGCAGCATAGTTTTCTCATCAATCAAGCCATATAAAAGGCCAATCCAGCAATTTAATCTCCTTTTGCTGCAAGCTGTCTAAACACAGTGCTTTTTAACAAGACAGTTTTGTTCTAAGAGTACACACTCCATCCAAGTCTTGTCATTAATTTGAAAAATTACATGCATGATTCCCAGTCCCTGGGAAACATGAAGCTATCTTACAACTATTCTTTAGAACCGAATTTCTTTTAAACATACTTGGAATGATCACTGACACAATAGCTGTCAAAGCAGAAAAATAAAATTTAAGATCCATCAAACAATTTCTTAAATGGTTCCTGGTATCTTAAAGGTTTTCTTTGTTTGTTGGTTTTGTTTTTTGAGACAGAGTCCAGAGTCTAATTTTAAATTTAAATAGATGTCAAACAATTCAAAACTAATTACTTGGTCACACCAAAGGCATTGCGTTTTAAAAACAAAACAAACAAGAAAGCATGCATTTTTCCCCCCACTTTCCTAAAGCAGAAGAGAACTCCAAGTATTGGAACCACATATAGATTATTTTTATGCACACAGGGTCAATAGTCTGTCCGATGTCTTTCATTGACCACAGCATTTGCTACCGACACTGGACTTCTCTATTCAAACACAGCATGGCAAACTGTTGTGCACGTGTCCCAGATCTGCCCTGCAGGACAAAGATGCTCCCAGGTCTAGAGCAGGAAATTCGGCCCAGAGCAGACTGGAAAGGAGAAAGCCATTACAGAAACCTGGGGCAGCCTTCCAACAGGAGCAGAGGGGGCAAAGACCCAGCCTAACTCATTCTAAAATGGAGTCTCAGTTTATTGCAAGGACTGTATTACACAGCTGCTGAAATTCAACAGCCTCTTTAGTCCCACAGTCCAAAAATATATTCCCCTCCACAGGTTATATCACAAACTCACTAGGTCTTCAGATCAATAAGTTTTGTAAATTGACTTCAGTTTTTCATTCTATCTCAAGCTCAAGTTGATGTTCACTGCAATATCATCACCCTCTTGGTAGACGGCTAGTAATCAGCAAAAGACCACTGAACAGCTGGCCGGTAGTGATGAGTTCTGCTGGATTCAAACTGATAATCTACTGTGGAAGTGAAAGTCTCTCTACTATTTTACTAATCCTTCAAGCAACCCAGTGTGCCTATTCCCTTATCTCTTACCCCGTGCAGTAAAGAGAAGTTAGGCAAGGACAGACTGAAAATTCTCTCCAGGAAAGTTCCCTTTGAAGTTATACATCATTCACGCATTATGTAGAAATCTCTTATTTTTTACTTGTAAAAGTCAAACTCTCTCCTGACCTGGAAATGTGAGCAGGAGACCTTTTGAATTTTTCATCATGGAAAACCATTGTAACAAATTAAAATTTTAATCCATTTACCTTTCCAAGCGCATTTTAAAATGTCAAGTATTTTACACAAAATGTACCACCACACAGAACATTTCTATCCAACAATGCTGGAATGTCTTTCAGAATTATTCAAAATAAACAACCCATTAGTGAGAATGGCATAATTTCCTAAGGTCTTAACTAAGTAGACAGTGAGTGCAAAAGCTGAATTGCCATTTAGCAAAACAGAAAAGTTTAATTTCAAACTTTAATTTTATCCTTGTTTGGAGCAAAAAGAAATTTAAGTTGAGCACAAGTCCCATGCATACACAAGACATTTTTTCAAACACTTCTGTTCATAACAGCAGAAGATCAAGTGGCTGTTTTGACTTAATTTTCACTGTTATTCAGGGTGTGAATGCAAAAGGAGTTTAGGAATGCGGGGGGGGGAACAATAAAAAAAAACCAATTAAAACAAAACAAGAAAAACCCTATTTACTCTCATCTCTCTGCAAATCCAAAAGTGGAGAATGAAGGTGAAGAAGATGGTCTAGAAGCAGCTAGGAGAAGCAAAATTGTTCTATGCTACCTGGGACACCATTGCTTGTCTATCATCTGGGAATATTCCCCATGGTGACAGGCCAGTCACAGGTAATCCCATCTAAGTATAAATACTTCAATTCTCCCAGCTGCCTTTTGTTTCTTGCACTGAAACATCCCAGAAGAAGAGACATCCTAGGTGAAAGAAGAAATAGGAATTACCGTGCTAGGAGATAAGACTTCAAAATCTGGTACCCATCTGCACAGTGCATAATTAGCCTCAATCAGACAGAACTCACTACCAGTAGTCAGCGCTTCAGTAATCTAGGGCTCACTTCCCTGAGAAAGTGGTGATACAGTGATGAACGCCAACCTGAGCCAAAGACCGAAGCAGTACTGTGGGAGCAATACTGTGATCCCAAACCCCCCAAAGCCTCCACCCCCAACGGAAGGGTGGAGAAACCTCCTCACAGCCACCATATTCACATGCTCTCCAGTCAGTTTCACAACCAATGTTGCTGATAATCTGGGCAAGGAGATAAACTGAAATGAGGTGCAGGAAATGTTAAAGATTGTAGAGGAAGGAAAAAAAAGAAAAGAGAAAAAAAGAACCTCAGAGCAAAGACTTCTGAACTTGAAAGGAAATCATACAGAAGACCCAATTTTATTTAAACAATCAAAAAAATTTTGCTGAGTGTAATTCATAATGATAAATACAACTTTTGGTTTTCATTTAAAAAAACCCTCATGTCTCAGCTAAAAGAGGGATCCAGAAAAAAAAAATTATGTTTGCTCCAGCTGGAGGGTGGGAAATGATAACAGTGGGTTTCAAGTATGACAGTCTAGGTGCCTATGGGTCCTCTCATGTAAATATTCATAACAATGTGGTGGTACCAGTTATTTCATCAGACTCTTCTTCAGAGCCAGAAGGTGAAATAATTAATCTTCACATTACATGCAAAAATGCCATTGTTCTTTCTTCAGATCCTATCCCATACCTCAATCCCCTATAGTTCAAACAGAAAAACACTCAAATAATCAGGAGTGATTCATATTGTCGGTTCAAGGAAAACCTCGAATCCAGGTAATACAGTTACTAAGTTAGCCATCTTAATTGGGATGGCATTTGGCCTGCGTATAACACTTGCTTCAGGACAATGCATCTCTTCAAGACATTTTCATCAGCGCTTTGGGTCTCAGAATTGAGAATACCTACACAAAGTACTGCATAATATCTACCCAATCTGTTTTCTGCTTCAGCCTATGCTCAGGAGCTGAGAAAATTACTTTCAATCAACCTTTAAGAGGATGAAAATTTAACAATTCACATGTGCTTCCCAGTGTCTGCAGGTACAAATCCTGAATTGGTGGTTTTAGCAGCTTCTGAAATAAGGAGGATTTCTTTCCTCCCGCAAGGGAAAAAGGAGGGGGAAGGAAAGAAAATCTAGCTTACTTTTTCACTATTGCACATTTTAAAGCCTGATTAGCAATTATCTCAACCTTACTAAAAAAAATAAAGTTTTAAGGCATTTATTAAATTAACCTCCTGAGAGACTAGGTCTGTACCAGCATTCAGCATAGTATCCTTCTGGCTGTCTCTTGCACATTTTAAGTTTAGAGAACTATTTGCCAGGCACTATTTTATGTTCATTGATATTCAGTATAAAATTACTTTTTCTGAGTGGCAGCTTTTTTTGATGATGGGAGGAAGGACGAAGGGGGCCACCAACTATTGCAACTTTTTAATTTTCTAAGCTGTCCCAAATTTCTTATTCCAGAGATGCACTTGTTCAGTGAGACTTTGACAAGAAAAAACATGAAATCAACAGAATGGTTTAGACATTCATGGCATATTTGGGACTCATTTGAAGACTTAACTCAGCAACACTTTTTCCATACATATGGCCATTCAGAAGGGGTTTTCACCATCATCTGCATTCAGGAGTAGAGGCAAAAAAAGTTATATGGATATAGTTGTTCACGTGAAGGGCAGCTGCTGAGTATATCCCAACAATCTGCAGGGAGACTGAAGGAGAAGAATTATACTTTTAGGAGCTATTCTATTAATGTCAGAGGTTTGAGTATGTTATTATTCACCTAGGATACAAATTCAACCATCCTGTGGTAGGAAAACGAGGTTCAGAATGAGCTGCATTCTGTTGGCAGCAGTTGTTCAACAGTCCAAGTTCACATTACCACTCTGACAAAACTGATCTGTGATAAAACCATACAAGAGTTAACTTTAATAAACTCCACTGCTTAAGTAAAACAGCTTTGACTACTGCTTTTGAACACCCAGAGGTCAATTTCTGTTCTTGTTTCCGCAGTCTTGTGGAAAATTACCTCATCTAAGAGCTCTGGGAGACTTTTTTCTTTTTTTTTTTTTTTATTCTCTCAATTTTTGTAGGGTCCCTCAGAGATAAATAAATGTCAAATGTGAATGCAAAGTGGTGTTCTGCTCTGAAAAGTGACTCAGTAAAACATTGCAAGATTACACATTTATTCTGTCTCACTGTTTTACTGACCAAGTTCGTCTGGTTTATAAGCAAAGAAAAGCTTTTTTCCTTAGCTGTGGCCCTGCAAATTCAACCCGAGGTCTCAAAAATTAAGCTATACTCCTTCATTATAATTTATTATCTGCAGATGTGCCTCCCTGCAGTTCATTACAGTACATACCATTCTCCAGGCAATCCTTTGGCAATGGAGCCTCTGACAACGGACCCCTTGACTGTGCAGAGAGCCAAGGAGAATCTTTTTTGCTCTCCAGCAGCTATTTGTTCCTGCTGCCTGTACTGCAGAACAGAAACATCTGTATTTATCATCTCTCACAAAAG
The DNA here is from genome assembly GCF_965638725.1 of Aptenodytes patagonicus. Taxonomy (NCBI): domain Eukaryota; kingdom Metazoa; phylum Chordata; class Aves; order Sphenisciformes; family Spheniscidae; genus Aptenodytes; species Aptenodytes patagonicus. The sequence goes on from NC_134953.1 coordinate 1,493,531, forward strand.
CAGATCTGTCAGTTATGAAGGTGCTACATTTTTACCTTCTTCAGGGTCCTCATCCACTCTATTTCTAAAGTTCAGAACTAGACCTCTTGTTTCTGAGGTAAAGAAATAGACATCACCGAAGAACTTTGAATTGAGCTTGTATTCCAGGTCTCTTCTCCCTACCACACTCAGGTAACATTTCAACTGTGCTCACAATGTGACAATACAATTTGGAAGTTATTTTAATCTGGTCAGGTGTCTCAAATAGTGATTATTTTATATGCTTATATTTACTGAAATAGTCATGGACATTGGGAAGAGCTAAAGAGGGTTTGTCTGTATAACTCCAGAGAATCTAGCATTTGACTGTCTAAAGCAGTATTTTCAAGGTGTGTTTTCCCCTCCCCCTCTAATTCAAAATAGAGGTTGCTATCATGAGCCTCTATGAACCTTGTTTCATAGTGAATGCGAAAAACTAGGTTAAGGCGTTATTAAGCCTGTACAGATAGGCGCACAAACACACCGTGAAAGAGAGAGCTGAACATGAGAAAAAAGTCTATTCTTTTTCATTGTCTGTTCTGCTGCCACGTTCTGTACATGAAAGCACAATTCTTTTAAACAAACAAAAAAGTTATTTAATATAACATAATTATAAACCTGAAGACTACCATAAAGAACATTCAAAAGGGCAGAATCGGACAATGCATTCACTCTTTAGCACCTTGTAATCCATGCGGTGAAAAGCTTATTTCACAATGGTATAACATAATGCTTTTTTAATACAGGAGACATAAAAAACAGAATGAGAGAGAAAATGGATGCCCCAATATTCCAGATATGAGTTGGCCAGCTATTACCTAAAAAATATCTTTATCAATGTAAACAAGACTTTTAAGAATTTCACTAAAGCAGCACAGAGTTCCTACATGTACTGGGTCCCATTCCAACATGAGGAACCATTACAGATTTTCCCAGAACTGTTTAAGAAATTCTCCTTTGGATTTTCAACACTGGATAGCAATCCCAACTGTCTTATCCTCCCAGACTGAGTACAATTAACAAAAGATTGTAACTGAAGCCCACCTGAATCTTTGGTCAATGCTAGACTTTCTTTACAAGGTAAAACATTCCTCAAAGTAAGAACCAGGGCCCTCTATGCTAGAGGCTGGCATAGGTTAAAGGTGAACACTAAGCAAGCCTCCATAATTTCAAGTTTAGCACGCTATTTCTTAGGGGAACAGGTCAGAAGTCCCTTTCCCCTCAAACAGCAGCAATAGAACAAAAGTACATTACCTAGTAATTCCTGCAGTAAGACTTCTTCACGCTGCTGTCTCTACTTGGCAAACAATAATGTTTAACCCACATTAATTAACAGCAGCAGGAACCGCTCACAGTAAAGACAATATTGAGATGTTTCAAAGGAAGACTTTGGGTATATCTCATGAGGGGCTCAAATACAGCAACTCTGCCCTAAGGGATCCCACATGGAGCACATCCTGGCATCAGATATCCCAAGCAATGGCAAAGCAAGTCTAGGATACAGCCTGTGCTAATGATGCTACTGCCCTTGACAGAAACTTGATATTTTATTGAAGTGGAGGAAACAGCTTTAATGCCATACTTGCCCTTAGCTTTTTCATACAAACAGACAGCAGATCAAGAAAGAAACCCTGCTTCAGGGACACACTGTACAAATGCTTTAGGAAGCAAGGCAACAAGTAGAAATGGGATGCTACATGGGGATGCAGCTTGTTATCTTGGTTATCAACACCTTATCAACAACTCACACTCCTGAAGTGATGAATGTAAATGCAATTAGCACCCTCGCTCCCTTCCTTCATGAGGAGTATCTCTGCCTTTTTCCAGTTTCACAGAGATATTTTTAAGCTCTGGATATGCAGCATATGTTCAATCATTTATCCACCTGACCCTTGCTTGGCCAGGAAATAAATGGTCTTTGTGATAAAGAGCTTCATAATGTAAAATCTACAAGATACAGTGCAAGTCTGAATTACCCTCTTTGATGGAGTTACCCATTGCAGGTCCCATAGGGAGTGGCAGCCCTATTAGAAGACAGACATGATCTCCTTTCTCTGTCACTGGGCAGGATATTTAATCCAGTACCAGTAAGAATTTGAGGGGACCTTGCCAGCTAATTAGATTATGAACTCCCAGTGTCCTAGGGAGGGGTTATTTACTTCTTTGTGTTGGTTTGCATTCACACCTACTCTCCTCTTTTTTTTCCCTTCTCCCTCACAAGTTAAAGCCTAAGCATAGATTCAACAAGACACAAAAATTAACTTTTAGATAACCTTGGATTGACTGGAATTCACACATTCCCAAATGACTCTACAGTGACTACACAGGAGGTGGGTACTAAAAGAAACATTTTGGAGGTTTTAGGGTGTTGACCTCTAGGGAATACTGAAAAGAAATTAGATGCCTCACCTCCATTCAGTACCAGAACCTGAATTAAGATGTTTCCTTTGCTTATGTTGAGCCCAGACCTGCTGTATCCTAAAACTCTACTTTGCCATGGGCTGACATAAGCTCCCAATTTCTTATATAGAAGCTGGTCCACCCCATAAAAGTATTCAAACATTCAGTAGGCCAGAGGGTGGGAATGACTTTGTCATCCCAATCCCAAATGGCTAAAATACCACTCACCTGCAGAAATAAGGGAACGTCCCTGCTCCTCATCTTTGCTTTGACTCATACCATAGATTTGAACATCTCAAACAAATTGGCTTGAAGGGAAGGCCCCGGTAGAGTTCAGGCATACCTGCCCAATCAGCTGCCCAGGCAAGAGAAGTAGAGAATCCTCAGGTTTAAATTCTAATGCAGTTCATGTGTGGCACATTTCAGAGCTGCAAATGGCTCTGAAACATAAGCAGGAACAGGATTAAGCAGCAGCTGAGCACAGATTTTGTGGTGAAGGGAGATGAGGAGTCCTATTGGCTAAATGTGAAACTAGAAACAGAATTGCACAGGAGTGAATTTACACTTGAGATAATTAAGCTCTATGGAGAGCACAAACACAAGTACCTGTACAGGCTAAAACACGGTATATTGGTAAATAGAAAAAATACTTAATATCATAGCTAGCGCTGCCAGTATGCCTCAGATCTGATCATCAATATTACATATTCTCTGGAGCTGGAGAAACTATGAACAAAAATCAAGGAGCAAAGGATAGGCTAACCTCATTAGAAAGCAAGGTAACTCGCACTCAGATACTCAAGTTTTAGCACCTGTGACCTGCTAAGCAAAGGAAACACCTGGAAGAGTTCAACACAACCCCTTCATACAGTATCATTTAGAACTCTTGCCCATCCTGTTCTTGTAAAATTCACAGCATTTATACCCATTAGGTAAAAATATCCAAGCTAATATAAGGTGAAAATGAAAAATATTGTTAGTTCTTATGTTGTTTGAGCAGTTTGGAAATCTATTTAATTGTGACAATTTGATTGGGAGCTAACTTGCTCAAAGTTATGTATAAGTCAGAACTATTAAGTAGTTTCATTATCAGTACAGAGACTTTTCTTTCCCCCTTTGTTGGAATCTCTCATCTTGAATTGTTACTACCCAGCACTCATCTCCCTGTTGCAATCTGCAGCAGCAGCAGCCAAGTGATAAGGCTTCATGTTTACTTTTAAGAAAGCCAATTGTTTGTGCTGTCAGTGCTCAGCTTTTATCACTGGTTCAGTGGCAGTGAAATTGAGTTCTGGGAGGAGGGAGCCTGCATTATGCGAGAACAGTTAGATGCAAGGACAGTGTATTTTTGTGATTGAGAAGTCAGCTGCAAAGCCAGCATTTACTATCCATTTGAGTCGGCCATGACCATAGAAGAGAACCTGATGGCAAGATGATAGCCAATTTGATTGCAGATTTTGTGTGCATGAGAGAGCTATGAATATGTCCAGCGATTCTCAGATTTTGCCTGCATCCCACACATGGTCTGCAGAGTAGAAATAGTGAAATATCTATTATTTTTCAAGCCACATTGCTCACTGCAGGAAAGCAAGCAGTTCAAGACTTTTCATAGGCTCTCTAAAGGTGTGTTTATTTGGGGTTTTTTGCTTAAGTATATTGGAAACCAGGAATTTTTATCTGTACCTTATTTGGCTTTTTTGGATGGAGTCAGCCTAGTGAGTGATCTCACCGTCAGAGGGGTAATGCACTCAGATAGACAAAGGCATGACTATCAAGCAATGTCGAGAAATTATAGCAACTGCGGGTACAGAGAAAAAAGGTAACACAAATAAATGAAAAAGCCCATAACTCAAGGGAAGGAAAAGGTACAGATACATACAGGAGGATGATTCTCAAATGGATAATTTATTTACACTTTTTACAGATGACTTGCATAAACCAGAAATATACAGTAGGAACTATTTCCTGAAATCCAAAGTGAAAATACCTAATACTTAAAAGAAACCCACTCCCTCGTTTTTCAAATACTTGGATTAAACTGGAGAGCAAGAAAAAACAAAAATAAAATAATTTCTCAATTTCAAATGCAGTAGTCCAATAAGCTTGGAGAGGGCTCAGCCGATCTGAGATCATCCTATCTCACCTTCTACTTATTAAGGAATAAAATACAGTTATGGTACAACTTTTCTTGCCCCCAATACCCAGGACATTTTATCTGTTCTAGCAGGGTAATAACTCTTATCTTAACTGCAAGAAGCTTATGAGATTACTGTTACTACAGTTAAATAGGGAAGACCATCCCATGTTTAATGATGATAGCCAAAAACAAGAAATGGTAGGAATAAAAGCAATAGAACTGGAGACCTTGTGCTGCAGGTGGGATCACTAAATTGATAGCATGTGAACATAGCATTCTGTGAAACACCCATCGCTAGAGTTACATGCTGCTGCATAAAAAAAAAGAGTAACTGTCCACATAATGTACTTAGGGGGACTGTGAAATCAGGATCAATGGTCTGATCCTGACCATTGTATCAGGCAGTAAAGTTGCATATTGCTCTGAATTCCCAATGGGCTAAACTTTTGCTAGGTTAAGACTGAAAAAAGGAAATATCAGGAGATTATATTTGTAATTGGTACATATAGTTTCTCTAGAAGAGTACACGAAAAGCCAACTGGAAGGATGGATTCATCAGAAGATTCATAGGAAGTAGCTGTCATGATTTAACCCCAGCCGGCAACTAAGCCCCACCCAGCCGCTCACTCACTCCCCACCCTGGTGGGGTGTGGGAGAGAATTGGAAGAGTAAAAGTGAGAAAACTCATGGGTTGAGATCAAGACAGTTTAATAGGGAAAGCAAAAGCCGCGCACGCAAGCAAAGCAAAACAAGGAATTCGTTCACTGCTTCCCATCGGCAGGCAGGTGTTCAGCCATCTCCAGGAAAGCAGGGCTCCATCACGCCTAACAGTGACTTGGGAAGACAAACGCCGTGATGTCATATGGTGTGGTCAGTTGGGGTCAGCTGTCCCGGCTGTGTCCCCTCCCAGCATCTTGTGCCCCCCCAGCCTGCTCGCTGGGGGGTGGGGTGAGGACCAGAAAAGGCTTTGACCCTGTGTCAGCACTGCTCAGCAGTAACGAAAACATCCCTGAGTTATCAACACTGTTTCCAGCACAAATCCAAAAAACAGCCCCGTACCAGCTACTGGGAAGAAAATTAACTCTATCCCAGCCAAAACCAGCACAGTAGCGTAAGGGCCAGTGCAGTGACACAGACATAAGGTCAGTGACTGACGAGATTCAGAAGTCCACCTTCCCTGCAAGCTTAACTCTTCCCGGAGAATGAAAGAAATGAAGGAAGGAGGCTTCAGTAGATGCTGTTCCTATCTGCTGAAGTATTTATTACCTTTGCACTCCTCACCTTAGAGGTGGATTTATTCTACCCTCATTTTACAGAGGGAAAACAGATATGGAGCAGAGTACATCAGTCCCTCAAGGGGACAGGCATGCTTGGTGGCTGAGTTAGGATTAGATAATTGGACTTCCTTAACCTGCAAACGAAGGCTCCCAGCTACTATGATCAGATCTATGTACCCAAACTCAGGCTAAGGAACCAACTCAAGAACTCTGCTGGGAACACAATGTCTGTGCAAGATGCACAAACAGTAATTCAGTTTAAGCAATACAAGTAGATCAGTATCAGCAATAAGATGGGATCAGGTGGGACAAAACCTGCAACACTGAGCCCTCATTTAAAGAGCAGTTGGAGAACAGTGCAGGCAAACCTTTCTTGTTAGCATTTCCATATATTATTGCCTGATAACTGGAAATTAATACTGTTCAAAATGGAGTCAATATGTTGTAACTAGTTAGAGGACTATGGTCACATTAATTCTTAAAATCGGTGATGCAGGATATTTGCTAATTAGACAGAGAAGATGCCAGGCTAAATGAGGCCTCAGAGTACTACTTCCATTGCTCTTCTTGAAATGAATAAGGAGAGGGGGGAGAAAAGGAGGGTGTCTTGGCAGAAAAACATGTTCTGTTCAAACAAATTGTCATGTGTGCAAGGACAGCACAAGACTTCTTCCTGGCGTGACTGACTCAGAAGAGGCTCTGCAGAAAGCTTTGCCAGCATCTTAAACCCCAAAATTAAAGCCCTTGTTTGATTTCCTTGTAATTAAAGCTTCCACATCTGGTATTCTGCTATCATTTGGCCTTCTCTCTTTTCTGCATGACACCAAGGTATCCTGCTAAAAGAAAGAATTACGTGATTATTACAGCTGTTCCCACAGACACCTAAAGCACTGTTCTCAGGTAACAGATTTTGTTAAAATTATTGGACTAGAGTTGTCATCTGTTACTAGGTTGCAAAAATCGACCTCTCTCTTACATGTAACATATAATAAAAAGCTCAGTAAAATCTGCAATACACACTACTAAAACCAGTCTTTTTTTGTCTACCAGTTGGTAATCTGGTTGTCAAATTAACAGAATCCAAAAGAGCACCTGAGGTGATATGCAAAATTTTGAGCTATTCTCAGTTTAGAAAAAATTTTGCCTCTTTGCTGAGACTAGGAGGTGTGGTTTTTGGTTGTATTTCTACGGTAGCTAATATGAAACCTGTATAATTACTCAACATTTCTTCTGCTCCTACTGCTTATTCTCCCCACCTGAAACCACATTCTTATGACATAACCACCTCTACAACAGCCATCTCCGATGTCACAAGTTGATTATAACTTCACTCAGGGAAGAAGCAGCAGGAGCCTATGAATTCTCAAATACTGAATCCCATCCTCATGCAAGAGTATTTGGCAATAAAAAAATGAAGTTAAGAAATAAAATAAAAGTGTCTGCAGAATTGCAGCTCAACAATATGCTTTTCAAAGTTTACCAGCAGGAGTCAGTAACTCTGTCAGGAAGCTCATGTCTGTGTGATGAAGTAGGACTACTCCTTTTGATAAGCTACCCACTGCTAGTAGTAATACACTTGGGAAAGTAATGGTTCCTTTTACATTGAAAGATTATGTGCTCACTTGCTAGGAATACTTTTTTATTATTATTTTTTATTTTGCCTATGCTTTTCTGGGAATATTCACATGAAGTTTCGGGGTTTTTTTGTCTCATAGTCTTTTCATCCAAATCAAACCAGTGAGAATTTGAATGGGATTGCATTACGGATACTGTGGAAGAAGTTTTAGATGAACGTACATCAAACAAGCCATAATTAACGCTCAGATTGGATAAACTAGTTAAACATAGGTTTAACTAAGGGGCATACGCAAAGTTTTTCAATTTAAACAGTATTTTCCTCAAATGGAACAGAATAATCTCCTCCCTCTTCTGCTTAACAACAGCACAAAGAACGTGTATGAACCCATGCTTCATTTTCTATTGTTACAGCAGCTGCAATAGCAGCATGTGAGCTGTTCCGATAGCTGTAGAGTGCATCCATATTGGTAAGTGTCTTTTATTTTTGTGAGTACAAATAACATCCTTTTTTTTAACAGAAATGAAAGAATAAAAGGTATCATCACAGTTTCCACCAGAGTAAAAGTTTGTCAGCTACACTGGGGAGAGGGATCAACTGACAGCATAGCTACAGATAAACATTTCCTGAACTGCGTGTAGTGCCGTGAAAGTACATGAGGAATATTGCGCTCTGAGAAAGACAGGGAAGAAAAAACTCCACCAAAGCCATTACAGCCATTGCAACAATTTACTGATATTTGGGGCATGCAGCTCAGTTATTCCTCTGTCAGAGTGCGCCTAATTTCTCTCTCACAAAACCTAAGTAATCAAACTTGTTAAATTGACAAGTTTGAGGTGGAAGTAGAAAAACCCAATGGTTTCGCATGAAGTTCCACCTGATGAAGGGACAATAAGGTTGCTTTTGGTTGCCCGTAGTGACTGTCTTTGGGCCTCATCTTCCATCACTGCCTTTTACACTAGTTTACCAAGTTTTGGCATATGGACCACCCTTAGTGCCAACAAAGACTCCCTTCCATGGCTCCTCCTCCTCCCTCATTAATTAAAATCCATAGCTGAGGAATAAATGGGATGCAGGGACTTGTATTGACCTTCAGAACTGGATGAAGTTCAGTGGTTCCCAAGACACAGACAAAAATCACTGAGCCACAGTATTCTTAACAGCAGCAAATTGCTATGGCTGAAGTCACTGGTGCTCTCATGAGGCTGCGGAAGAGTGGGCAATTGCAGCTGCATCATGAAAAGAGGGTACACAAATGTGCAAAGATCATCAGCCTGACTCTGCAATTTGAAATAAACTTGTAGGTGGTGCTATAAACCAGAGAACAGCAATGGAAAAATAAAGAGTTTACTTCGTGTAAGGGGATGTAACTATGTTACTTCCAAGGATGGGCTTTCAGAAGCAATGATGCATTTTTCTCTAATGTGCATCTTCCACTGCACAAGTTCCAGAAGCCTGCAGACACCTGGATTATAAAACTTTAGTGCGTAACACAAGCACAAAGATAATTGTATAGACTTCCCTCAAGGCAAAGGATGATAAATGACCCAGCAAAGCATTTAATTGTTGCAGAATACTACACACACTCCTACCAAATAAAAATACTACGGAGATTAAAATTCTGAAAGAAACACAGAGCTTGGAAAAAGGAAGCTTAATGAGCTACCTCGCTACAGGCAGCCTTTGTATCTATGATTAATTTGATGTTTCCTCTCACATTTATTTTAGGAAGGGGAAAAATGACTGTAACTAACTTTCTAAAAGGTGAACATCAAAGCTTTAAAGTAATACTATTTCAGATCCAAAATTTCTAGCACTGTGTGTATATGCATGGGTGAGCAATTAGCAGCAAGCTTTAAACCAAAGACTGATATTTTAAAAAATCATTAGCAATTAAGTGTCTTGATTTTTGAATGGCCAACTTAACATCCTCACCAGGACCTGTTTTCTGAGGGTTAGGGCTTTCTTCCTTGGATTATGGACCCTGGCAGCAAGTCAAACTGAAACCCAGAGTGAGTTACAACTTGCAGAAACCTCAACCAAAATCCTAGGAAAACCAATAGCCCCAATTTCAGGGCTTCTCTTCAGTATTGTCCTATGCTTCATTGAGCTTGTAAAGTAACAGGTAGTAAACAAAAATACTATTCTCAGCTGCATTTCGTGTGCCTTTACGAAGACATCATCTCCTATAATAGAAAAAAAGTGAAGCAGCCCTGAGGATCTGGCAGGCAAGTGAAGGATGAATTAATTTTATTGTGATTAACTGAACCTCTTGTGATAAAAAACATCAGCTCAGTTAAAAATGAGGCATGTATCACAAGCTCACTCTTGTGCTGCAAGTCAGATATTTATGCAATTGTGCTATCTCCAGGTTTCGGAGCGTAGGCCCTCAACGTGCACTGCACTACACAAACACAGTGGCTTAAAGCCATCACTTTATGTATCCTAGTGCTCCTACCATTGTGTCTACTAGTATAGATGAGGCAGTTACAGCAGCTGCAAAAGCTTGAAGTAGAGGGAGGAGGAAGGAAATTCTGGGCCAGATACAACCACAGACATCTGTATGACATGGCTGTGTTTCCAACTCTGCTGTTAGCAGCTAAGCTGTAGGCCAAAAGCCACATCCCACAGAGAAGAGAGGAGGACAGAGAACTCGGCAAGTCTTTACTGAATTATGTTCCATAATGAATAAAATAAAGCTACCCGGCTGTATAAGTCTCTTCCCTGCATTCAGTCTGGGCTGCTAGAACTATTCTTTTGGTCTTTTATTTAGTTATTTGATGGAGATTCCAATAGCACCAGAATTTTTTATCTTCTTCTCACAATTGTTCTTCAGACTTTCTGTGACATTCAACACAGCTTTCCCCTCTAGGCTGAAGTGTACTACGATGGGATCTGAAATTCAAGATCTGCTGGGAGAATTTAAGCATGTCTCAAGCCAACATATCTCAGTTTTCTCATCAAATACCGACCTATCTGAAAAGCACTTAATGCCTGAACATTCATGGTTTCTTTCAAATGGCCCTTCTTACTGCTCTGTGTTCACTTCCATGGTCTACTCCTTTTACCAGTGTAGAGCATTGGTACACAACCATCCACGGCATTCTTCTCTAAAGAGAAGAAGCATTATTCCTCCAGAGCTCCAGGGGTGATGTTATTAGAGGTCTGATTCCCATAGCAAGTACACTGCAACCTTAATAAACCATGTTTTTGCATCAGGGGATTATGTCCATGAGTGCAGGGGAATGGACTCAATTAATAGTCTTTCTCTATCCCTGACTGCTGTGACCCCTACAGCAATTCTGCACTGCAAAAAACATAGCTCCAGAATGACAAATTGATGCATTTTTTCCTTTTAAAACAAGTCACTTCTTATTTTATGGCTACACCAGATGCACTTTCCTCACTTAGATTTAAGGACAAGCTGGTTATATTTCTCTCTATTTTTGCCAGAAGCTTTGTATTTTGTGCTTGATGCCTCAGGACAGGGCTGATCTAATTCCACAAATGATGGTTGATCTGTTTTGCTTTTGCTGAGCAATAGCTCACAAAAATAATCTCTATGATCCTGACTGCAGCAATTGGGCAGGATTAGAAAGTCAAAGGTCTGACCTGCACAGGCATGTACCTTTGTCTTTAGTTCTGTGTGCCTCCATTATCAGCCGGTAATTCAGATAATCTTCCCTTTGAATTTTAGATAAATAACTCCTTGCACCTTTTTTTCTTGGCGTAACTAACGGCATTTTATCCCCTCTGCATGAATGAAAATATATTGAGAACTACTACTGTGAAAATAAAGCAGTCCCCTTATGTTGGCTGTAGGGTGCCTGATCTGAAGAGCCTCTCAGGACTAACAGCTGGCACTAGTTAGCATCTTTCTGGCAGTCTCAGACAAGCTGCCAATGGCAGAGTGAACTGAAGACTCGCTGCTCTCATGCCTCCAGAGAGGTTCTCACTGTCTACGGTAATGTAAGGGCATACTGGTAGATGCAGGCAGGGTAGTTTGTACTGCTAATGCCTCTGCTGTCTCTATCGTATGGATAAACAGCTCATTTCAAGATACAGTGCCACCAAATTAATTGTCCAGAACACGTTTTTAAGCCTTTCCCTCTCACAAATTCAAAGTTGTCCATCTCCTCAGTGAAAATCTGTATTTTAAATTTGTGCTACAGTGGAGTTAGGCAGCCACATGCACATGTAGAATTTTGCTCCTCAACCATATCTGTCCCCAGTAATGTCAAAATCAGTCATTTCCCTTGGTCTCCTTGCTCTTGATAAGTGTCTCAGTGTAGGAAAGTGAGACTTTACAGACTCATACCTCTGCAGGTCCTAAAGAAACTTTTTTCTTGCATAGTGAAAATTCAGTTAGAATAAAAATCGTGGGGCACGTACAGAGGTACAGTCAAGTGGCTCAGTCCTGTGGCTTTAATCACTGACCAATTTTCATTTTTTCCAAACTACAAATTCCACCTCTTCTGAGTTAGCACAGAAACTACTATATTGTTTCTCCCAGTCACAAGGAAAGCTCATAGACCTCAAAACAGAAGCTATCTTTTCCCAACTGACTATTTCTGTTTCTGTTGTCTCTTCGCTTTCTGAAAGTTCATAACCAATCTCTCAAACCAGAACATCATGCCCTCCCTCTAGTCCCTCATTCACTCACTCAGAGTGAAATTAGCCCTTTGAGCTAAAGAGGCTGAAAGATCCTTCCCCAGTCCTAGTCTGTCTCTCTCACTCAAAACATTTCATCTTTTCTCAGCTTTCTCCCTCAGATAGGTGATGTGATGCATTTACATCTCTTTTTTTCCTCCATCTTTCTTGTTGCCTGCAATTCCTACAGACCTTCCACAAACTTCAGTCCTCAGAACATCCCAGTTCCAGGCTGATGGAACTACAATTTGCCTTAAAGAACTCCATTGCCTTGTTACAATTTCCCCATTTCAAGAGTTAAAAGTGCCTTCCCCTTCTCCTTTCATTATTTTTTCTCAAAAATTCCTGTCTTCCCATTATTACTGGGCTCTGACAGCAGTTGCCCTATTTTATTTAATGTTTTACAGCCAGGTAT